>NC_090758.1:29731813-29744313 GCF_036898095.1 Palaemon carinicauda | reverse complement strand
CCTACGAAAACCCAAAGTTTATCCCATTAAGTGGTTTCATCCAGATATGTCCTTCCATAATGTAGCATATATACCATATACAACCAAAATCATTGCTAACAAAATTTAAAGCAACCCATTTAAAGAAAGTTTGGTACTTGTTATTGCCCCACCACTAATTTCCTGATATTAGGCTAGGTTATAGTATGGGTGTTATATCGGAAATATTTGGTGGTGCAATAACAAGAAAATAGTATTAAGATTATATCTGAAATTAGTGTATAAGTTTGGCTGGTTAGGTAGGTTATAGTATTGGGGTTACATCGGAAATTAGTGGTGGGGCAGTAACAGGAAAGTACCGCAGGTTTTATTATAGTTACGGACGGGGAAAACTTTTTCACTATAAAGCAACTTTTTCCTATAGAAAAAACCTGTTACCTTCGAAAATGACTCATTTATACCGCAAATAAATACTTAAGGAAATATATATATCTATATCCACCGATAATGGGGGAACCCCCAGTGGGAGCCCGGAGTTTTGGTGGGGAAAACATACGGGAGAACGGTAGCCTATATATTGTTAAACTTTTTCTTTGCTGTATATTATTTTCTTGGACTCATAATGGTGGAACAAAAACCCTTAGATTTATGGTAAAACATTGCTCCTAGCGTACGCAGCTTAAAAGTACGGTAAATTTACAGTTTCATCCTTTATGGGGAAACTGGAATAAAAATATATTTGTTGCATCAGAAATAGTGTAGTTTCAACGAATTTAACGTTTATTTTGGCCGCAAACCATCCGATTTAGAGATTTACTATGTAATTGGAGTTAAAACAACAAGTTGTTCCAGAATGCAGAAAGACCCTACTTCATCCCAACAATTATGGGGTACACCAGGTCGGAACCAGGGTTTTGGGTGGGGGGGGGGGGGGTCAAATGATATTTGCAATAAATGAATACTTATCCTTCCACCACCCCTCCCCCTATACCCCTATCTAGCCCTACCGGGGGGGGGGGGGGGGCTCCGCCCCCCTGCGACCCCCCCTTAAGGCCACAGTGATTTTGAGGGCACTACTGAACCTAAGAAAACCCACCTAACCTAGCATAGGGGCCCTGTATCCCTACCTAGGCCTACCGGGGGGGGGGGGATGGGGGGCTCCCCCCCCCCTGCGATCCCCCCTTAAGGCCACAGTGATTTTCGGGACACTACCGAACCTAATACAACCACCTAACATAGGGCCCTGTACCCCTACCTAGGCCTAGCCCCTGCGACCCCCCCCCCCCCCTTTACAGCCACTACCTAACACATCCATCAAACCAAATCCAAAGTGATGGTACTGCTTTATACATCGTTATACTATCACCATTATAATATACTCTATAAATTAATGAAGCTTACCTTAAACTGTTGGTTCATAAAGATGTGCTGCTGCTTTGAGGAAAACGTGAAGCCGTTGGGAAGGTTCCTTGGCGTGCAGGACAATTTTTATTTTGTAAAATTAAATTGTGTGTCTGGCACAAATGCACTAGATTTTCAACAAATTCATTGTAAGTTAGGAAACAGTCAGGACAAGAAGATGGAATTTCAACTTCTTGTGCAACATGAGATGACGTGCTTTCTATGGTCTCCATGTCTAAGAACGAAATGAAATGCCTGGGAAGATAATGTATTGTCGCACAGTTGTATTGTCGCGCTGTGATTGGCCAAACATGTATGACGTCATAGTGGACAGGCGCTGTGATTGGCCAAACGTGTAAGACTTCATAGTGGACTAGTTTGTCAGCGGATTATAGTGGTTACAGGGCTCATTTAAGCAAATACAAGACACAGTCAACAATAACAACAGACTTAGAAAAAATCTGGGAGGAAGATATGAGTAGCGTGAGTTTGATCGTCGATATATAAAGAACTAGGCATTTGCGACAGATAATATTTTACAGAAATACTACAAAAGACTTGCTTTACTCGGGAAACGGATTTTGAGCGAAGCGAAAAATCTATTTTTGGGTGAGATAGCCATGGCGTCCTGATGGAAGGTTCCTTTTTGGTAGCTTCCTTGGGTAAATAACTATTAAGATATTCCCAGAGAATTTAACCACAGGTTATCACAGAATTCTAACTTCTGGAGCGAGCATCCTAAAGGTTTCCCTTTTAAGACATCGTATATCAACAGGGGACGCATGTATTAACGCGCCACATAGCTATCTACACCCCGAACAGAGTTAATGCTTCGGTGTGTAAGGGCTGAGAATAGCTGGGAGCCGTTCCATAGCTAATCTCATTCGTGACTACTACTGATACTCGAGACGTAAACAAACGGGCGCCATTGCTTAAATGACGTCACGTCCGTCTTTATCCTGAAGCCAGTTGCTTGCCCATCACCATGATACAGCAGAGCAGGGTGGGACCTTAAAACTGGACGAAGTAGCAGGGAGAGTCCATCAGGACGCCATGGCTATCTCACCCAAAAATAGATTTTTCGCTTCGCTCAAAATCCGTTTTTTGGGCTCAAGCCATGGCGTCCTGATGGAAGAATACCAGAGAATCAATGTATCGTGGTAGATTTTCCCCTAATAGTAAGTGCCAAGGTATTGACAAATTAGCATAGTAATCTTGGTAAAGAACCGTAGGGAAGAAGCATCCTGCCCCCCTTGGCAGTGAAGTTCCCACGGGCTATGCCGACGTCAAAGTGGTATTGAAGGGCTATTCATTCTGATAGAAGAACTTGAAGGACTTGGAGATGAAGCTGAATGTTTGGTATTTATATAGGAACATTCTGAAAGCAGACTAGTGGTGGTTGGGCACTGTATGTCGAGAAGGATGATTCATCTCCAGGGTATGAAGAGTAAGTATTCGTATTGGAACATACATAATCAGAGTGAATATAAATTAAGAGTTAGTGTCTTAATTTCTCCATAACCATAAGGAAAAGGGGATAATAAAACTATGACAGGCATGTATTTCATAGTAAGTAGGAGCTGATTGAGACGCACAGATAATAAAATAGAAATTTTATTTCACAAATGCAGAAATTAAATAAATTACAGCAATAAGTAAAGTTCATTTACAGTAATTATAATGTACATAGTAATAAAGACTTGCTCTTGAATCTGAAAAGGAATTTCAAGTTTATTAGTAGGCACTCGTTCTCGAGGAACGCAAGTCTTGATTAAAACACATCATGCTCAGGGCATGCGGCACTTATGTGACAACTATGACATTTCACCTGGGATAAGAACAGTTATAAAAGCACTAAGTGTTTTCAACATCACTATGTATCGCTCGAGGGTCAACATAGGCACCCGAAGAGTTAGAGTCCCAAGTAACTCACTGTTCTACGCAGAGTTAGGTGCAGGTTTCATAACACTACCTGCAGCTACCACAAAATGTTTGACTTCGTGCACTTGTTTCGCATAATGTTTAAAGAAAACGCGCGAGGACTTCCAGCCTGTGAAGTTTTTAAGGCCTTCAAAGTCCATGCTCTGAAAGAAATTCAGAGATGATGCAACTTTCCTAGGATCATGACCAGCGGGTGTACTGTCGGGATCCGCTCTGCGAATGAAGTAGGTGATTTTCGCTCTTAATTGTTTCAGTGACAGGTCGCTGCCCGATGTTTCTCCTTTGAAGAGTTGGCCTCCACCAAAGTTTGAAGTTCTGCGAAGATAGACCTTGAGGCTCTCTACTGGGCATAGAGAGACATCTTCCTTCAGGGGGCATATTCTCCAGGGGCCCCATCTTTTGGTGGGTAATTCATTTTTGGCGAGAAACGTCGGATCAGGGGAGAGGGTAACGTCTCCTGTATCGGTAAACAGGATGTGTCCTTCTTCTCTTGATAATGCCACTATTTCGCTGACTCGAGCTCCTGAAGCAAGAGCAAAGAGAAATATAACTTTCTGAGTCAGATCCTTGAGAGGGCATAAATCATTATCCAAGTTGGAAGCGAAATGGAGCACCTTGTCTAGTGACCAGGAGATCGGTTTCGGTGGGGGTGCTGGGCGTAGGCGAGCACATGCTTTCGGTAGTTTGTTGAAGATGTCGCTGGACAGATCAATTTGGAAAGCATATAGAATTGGTCTGGTCAAGGCCGATTTGCAGGTTGAAATCGTATTGGCTGCTAATCCCTGTCCATGAAGGTGAATAAAGAAGGACATGCAGAAATCAATCATGATTTCTTTAGGATTTTTTGTCTTGACAAAGGAGACCCATTTCCTCCAGGATGATTCGTATTGCCGTCTTGTGGATTCGGTCTTGTATTTCTCTAGGAAGTCCAGACTTTTCTTCGAGATCCTAAACCTCTTCTTTGCGGCTAGGGAGAGAAAATCATGAGATGAAGGTCCTTGATTTTCGATGATGAAGCGAAGACAGTCGACTTCTGTACTTGTTGAGAGAGAACTGGGCCCGGGAAAGGGATCAGCTTGGGCTGCAGCTCCAGGACCAGGGGTACCAGTTGCTCCGGGGCCACTTGGGAGCCACTAGGGCCGCTGTCCCTTTGAAGGTTCTCAGTTTGGAGAGGACTTTCAACAGAAGGTTGGTGGGAGGGAACAGGTAGATCTTGGACCATCTGTTCCAGTCCAGTGACATGGCATCCACTGCTTCTGCCTTGGGGTCCTCGTACGGGGCCACATACCGAGGAAGTTGATTGTTGTTGCTCGTTGCAAAGAGATCTATCTGAAGTTCTGGGACTTGGTGAGAGATGAAGGAGAATGATCTTGCGTCTAGAGACCATTCCGACTCTATCGGGTTTGTCCGAGATAGAGCATCCGCTGTCACGTTGTGGAATCCTTGTAGGTGAACTGCAGACAGGTGCCACTTCTTCTTCTCCGCCAGACGGAAGATTGGGAGAAGCACCTGATTTATCTGGGGCGATCTTGAGCCTTGGCGATTGAGACAACGAACTACCACAGAGTTGTCTAGGGTTAGACGAATGTGGATCGAGGGCGGCGGGGATAATTTCTTCAGAGTTAGAAGGACCGCCATGGCCTCCAAGATGTTTATATGGAACGTCTTGAACAGGGGAGACCAGGTGCCTTGAGCCTGTTTTTGGTAGGAGTGACCTCCCCAACCCTCCAGCGAAGCGTCCGTGTGGATGTTGAGTGATGGAGGGGGGTGTTGAAGAGGAATGGACCTTTTCAGGGCCTTTGCTTCTGACCACGGCTTTAGGAGAAGTCGAAGTCTGTTTGGAAGCCTTCTCTTGAGGTCTCTTCGAGCGATGGATGCAGAACGTCTCCAGACTCCCGCGGCATCCTTTAGCTGTGCACGAAGCACTGGGTTTGTTACTGAGGCGAACTGTAGAGAGCCTAGAACTCGTTCCTGCTGGCGTCTTGAAATTCGTTTGGATTTCAGCAGTCGCTTGACAGACCCTGCTATTTCCTTCCTTTTCTTCTGGGGGATGGAAAGGCGGTGTGACTGAAGGTTCCATTGGATTCCCAACCACTGGAACTTCTGAGAGGCGAGATTTCTTCTCGTTGATCTTGAATCCCAGGTGTTCTAGGTACTGGGTGACTTTGTTGCAAGATTTTACACAATCTTCGGGCGATGGAGCACAGACTAGCCAGTCTTCGAGATAGGCCATCACCTGGACGTTTCGGAGGCGGAGCTGTTGTACTATGGCGTCCGCCAGCTTTGTGAAGATCCGAGGGGCCACGTTGAGGCCGAAGGGCATGGCCCGGAAGGCGTAGCTTTTCCTTTGGAGTCGAAATCCTAGGTAGGAGGAAGCGTGATGGTTCATTGGAACGTGCCAGTAGGCATCCGCCAGGTCTATGGAGACCGTGTAGGAACCTCGAGGCAGAAGGGTCCTTATCTGTTGAAGAGTCAGCATCTTGAACTTGTCGTTCGCTATGAACTTGTTGAGGGGGGATAAGTCCAGAATGACTCTGAGTTTGTCGGAGTCTTTCTTGGGGACACAAAACAGTCTCCCTTGGAACCTGGTGGACTTTACCTTCCTTATCACCTTCTTGTTCAAGAGATCTAGGACATATTCTTCCAGAAGGGGGGTTGATTGTTGGAAGAATTGCTGGAAGGTTGGGGGTGGTTGAGTCCAACTCCAGCCTAGACCCTTCTTGACGATGCTGTGTGCCCAGGGA
Source organism: Palaemon carinicauda (assembly GCF_036898095.1). Taxonomy (NCBI): domain Eukaryota; kingdom Metazoa; phylum Arthropoda; class Malacostraca; order Decapoda; family Palaemonidae; genus Palaemon; species Palaemon carinicauda. The sequence continues at coordinate 29,738,248 of NC_090758.1, read as the reverse complement.
TCGAAGGTCCAACGATCCTGGAATTGGCGGAGTCTTCCTCCCACCGGAAGCACTTCATTGCTTCTGGTGTCCCGAGGGCTTGCTGCCTCGGCCGCTAGCTCCCTTTCCTCCTCTGCCTCTGGAGGGACGGCGAGATGCGTCTCTGCTTGCACCTCTGTTTGAGCCTCTACCTTTGGGACGAAAGGTAGTTGTCTGTTGCTCGAAAGCAGGGGTGAAGACCGGTGACTGTGACAACACCGGTTGGGTGACCAATTGAAAGGTCTGTTGTGGCTGAGCTGCCACTTGGGAGGTAGCGGGTCCCGGAAACTGACGTCTATGTTGACGTTGCTGGGGTTTCTGTTTTAGGGATTTCCTCTTAGGTTGAGGTCCGTCGTCCTGAGAGGGTTTCCTTTTTCTTGACATGCCCCACTTGTGGAGAAGGTTCCTATTCTCTGTGGCGGCTTTGTCAGTGATTTCCTTCACAAGGTCAGAAGGAAAGAGGTGTTTGCCCCAGATGTTGGAGGAAATCAGCCTCCGGGGTTCGTGTTTCACAGTGGCACCTGCGAACACGAATTCACGACAGGCTCTCCGAGCCTTCATGAAGTGGTACAAGTCCTTCATCACTGTAGTCATGTGGGATTTGGAGAGTACCATGTAGTGGTCTGGTACTCTGGTGTCACAGGCCATAATTTCAAGTTGGACTTGGTGAGACATAGATGCTGCGAGCCTCTCCTTCGTATCTTGTTCCCGACGAAGGAGGTGATCGTTGAGCTTAGGGAGGTCTTCATTAAACTGACGTCCGGCGACGTCAGGATCTAGTTTTCCCACGACGAAAGTATGCTGGATATCCTTCCAGTGTCGAGCGTCAGGGGGAGTAACTATGGAGAAGGGTCTGCACTCCTCCAGTGCAGGGCAGGCTTTCCCCTCTTCCACAGCCTTAAGGCACGCAGCGAAGGCCTTTTCCAAGAATGGAAGTACCCGCATTTTCAGGTGCGACATAAGTAGGGTGCTTCTTGCTCAGGGCCGGAAGCTTAGAGCAGGTAAAACCCCTACTCTTGAATGTGTTGGCTAGCATAGCCTGGGCCTTCGCGAGATCGAACACTATCTCTTACTTCGGTTCGGTCTCTTCCTTAGAGGCAGGTTCGGAACGAAGTCGGACGTAACAGTCCGGGTAGGCCTCAAAGTTTGGGAAGAACTCCACGTCTTCCAAAGGGACCGTGCCGATCTTGTCGCTGATAAAGATCCTGCCGGTCGCGATAACCATATGCTCAGCATACCTCCACGGGTTGGCATGTGAGCAAGCGGGGAGATCCTTAACCGAAATCCTCTTCGGTTCTCTGGATCCCATCATGGACCTGATGAACTCCTGATTCTCCTTTAACCTGTCGTCCATGACGGCTCTAATCAACCGGATCATTTCTTGAGTGGAAGAAGAGGGATCCGGGGTCGTGGAGGTAGACGGGATAGATACTTCCGTCGGTGTAGGAGTAGGAGCGGAGATGGAAGGAGGAGCGACCTCTTGCTCCGACTCAGCGTATTCCACCTGGTCTTCGTCATCTTCAGCTCCTTGAGCCATAAGAGTCTTCTCCGTGTCTTCCGAGACGTCCGACATATGTTCGTCATCTTCAGAATCCAGGCGGCACTCGTGCATGGACTGAGCCATGACAACATCAGGTTCCACTGTAATTTGGACAGTGGGAATCGCATCCTTGGGAACCACAGAATCAGGGGAGGCCTTAGGGAACAGGAGTGACCTCAATTCTTCAGTGGCCAGGTACGGTCCGGTGGCATTCTTCTGGAAGCCACGCACCCACTTGCGTAACTTCTCCCGAGAAATGTCCCTGACCTCCGCTGAGGGAGGGTTATGGAAGGCATCAACTAGGTGAGCCTGGCAGACCGTACAATTCAGTGGGTTCCAGAATTTCAGATCCCCTTTCTTGTCAGCACAAGGGGCGTGAGTCCTGCAAGCCGTATGCCCGTAGAAGTGCGGGCGTTTCACAGCGCAGAAGTCGAAGTCACACTTCGTCTGCTCCTCCTGTGGAAGAAAGAGAGAATGAGTATGGGGGGAGTCATAAGAATGGCTCTTAAGCTAAGTTAACATTAATCATTAATTTTAACTTAATGAAGGGAGTGATGCATAGAGATTGAAGTAGTAAAGAAAACATACTCCATGCATCTCGCCCGTCTGGCTACCGCAATCTTTATCCATGGGTAATCCGAGATGGCCAAAGGCACAGGATAGTATTCCTTGAAATTCCACAGGGCAATGGAATTCCGTGGAAAACCAAGGATAAGTTTGGGACTGAGATCACTCAGTCCCAGATTAGGGAGTTAACAGGTCCCTTAAGGTAACTGCTTCCGGCAACCAGCCGCGCTAAGATGCACGCAGCATGCTGGAATATTGAAGAATGCAAAGGGACAGCATGCTTACTAATAGAACAGTACCAAGGCACTGGTCTAAAGAGTGTAACAGGCTATCTGTTTGCAGTGTAGGGCTATCAGTATACAAGTGATAGCTAGGAGAAGGGGGTGCAAGTATCCTTGACGCCTCCAGGAGGTTCCGGCAGACCTCCGGCACGCCGGAGGCCGCTCCAGCAGAGTTTCTGGCATTAGGACAGACAAAATGTAAGTCAAGAGTAAAGCCAGGGTGGCGGCCGCCGGCACAACGGCGGCAGAGGAGCGGCGGCTCCGGCGGTCGGAGGATGCCGGATTGGTGACTGGGATAAGGATGGTTATAGCTGAACCAGGTTGCCGGCAGTGAATGCCGGCACTCCGGTGGCCGACCGGCGGGCGGACGGTGAAGCTAGGAGGAAGGAGGAAGGCCGTCGGCGGGAGCCGGCGGCGGTCGACAGTCCCCCGGCAAGCGGAGGGGCTGGCGGCATGAGGGTAGGGGAGAGTCACCAAGGTAGGAGGCAGGTATCGCCGACAGTGGAGGCGGCAAGGGACCGGCACCCGGATAGTGAGAGAGACAGGGGGAGGGATGTAAGAAGTCCAGCCATGGAATCCAGACATCCCCCCCTGAGAGGGCGTACCCATGATAGAGGCAGGCTCTATCACCCAGGAGCCGGGGTCGCAGAGGACCGGGGGCTAGGGTAGCCCAAGGGAGGACTAGGGGAAACCCAAGAGGGGAGAGACCTCCACATGCAGAACGCATCCAGTGGCTAACCCCATAGGACACTATGAAGGGTGTATGTACCAGAGCGGACTGCACAAGGAAGCTCAAGGTAGCCCTATCACTCCGCCCTAAGGAGGAGTTGTAGGACAGGGGACAGATGGGTATAGACTAACCTAAGTGTAGGCTAGGCTATACAAGAGATAGGTGGGGAGGGGAGAAGAGAAGAGTCTTCCAAGGAAGGGGATCTGTACCAGAGCGGCCACTAGGGAAAGGGAGGACACTCCCTAACCTAAGATAAGGCCGCCAGGCTGAAACGGTGCATGGGTATAGTTTCAGTAGGGGACAGAGTAACCTTCCAAAACCTAACCTAGAACAGGGCTAGGAGTCCTGAACTAGGAAGGATAGAAGACATATCGCTATGGCAGGGCAGTCATAGACTATTCCTAGCCATAGAGGAAGGGCTAGCCTAACCTCACTCTCGGACGCAACCCTAAGGGGGGGTCATTCCCTTAGGGAGGACTGAGAGGCGATGAATACTCCATTAGACACTTGATCCCCTTACTCAGAAAGGAAATCAAGGCTAAACAGAGGGAGTGCCAAGGCAGGGGATGAAGGAAGCATATAGGGGTCCTACCAGGAGGTTAGGTTAGGAAGGGACACTAACTAACCTATCCCCTATATGGTCCCTGAAGGCGAAAAAACACTTGCATCACGGTCGAAAGTATTGTAAAATAATGCCACTATCTTCATAACTTAGCCTAGGATCACTAATAAAATCATGCATGAACACTTATATATAGGCGCTCTGGCCTGGGGGCTATAGAAGCCGACTGGTATGAGGTCAATCGATGACCGATAAAAAGCGTCGAAACACGATATAAAAGTTCCTAGCTATGAAGACTAAATAAACTAATGTAATCGATTAGTAAATAAGGCCGGAAGCATTGTTGTGGCTAACTAAATAAGGCATGCATAACAACAACGACGCCATAAAATGGCGGGTCCGGTAGAGGCACAGCTCTGCCACAAAACAGCAATTATCTCGGAAAGTAATATTTACTTTACGGTCAGAGCTTAACTAAACAATACTGGAACCTTGTACTCAACTTTCCAGAAGAAGGCGAGGCTGAAGGTAGCGACATTACGTAGATGCAAAGCGATAAGTGAAGCACAGGGAAAATCCGTCTAAGTAGGGCGAGCTACTGAACAAAGGATAAAGACGGAAGTGACGTCATTTAAGCAATGGCGCCCGTTTGTTTACGTCTCGAGTATCAGTAGTAGCCACGAATGAGATTAGCTATGGAACGGCTCCCAGCTATTCTCAGCCCTTACACACCGAAGCATTAACTCTGTTCGGGGTGTAGATAGCTATGTGGCGCGTTAATACATGCGTCCCCTGTTGATATACGATGTCTTAAAAGGGAAACCTTTAGGATACTCGCTCCAGAAGTTAGAATTCTGTGATAACCTGTGGTTAAATTCTCTGGGAATATCTTAGTAGTTATTTACCCAAGGAAGCTACCAAAAAGGAACCTTCCATCAGGACGCCATGGCTTGAGCCCAAAAAATATATTATTATAATAGATTTCCCATAATGGATGAAACTGTAATAATACCAAAAGTACCGCTTGCTAGTACATACGGAGCTCGATGATTTTATTTTTTTGGGAATCGAAGCGAGTGCATGAAGAAGCAAGAACATTTAGTTGATCCGTAACCGGAATACAAACCACGCTATTTACATTGGGTTTACCTTTTAGTGTAGCTGAAATGGCGAGCCATTAGAATTTAACGAGGGTGTATTACCCCCCGCTAGTTAGCGGGGGTGTAGGGGGAGTGGTAGCTAGCTACCCCCCCCCACCCCACAAACCGGTGAAGCTCACTTTCACTTTTGGCTCGGACTGGGACAGACGTCTCTGTCTTTGTCCTCGCTTGGCAGCCATTGTTTGTTTTGTCTTTACTCAATCACTTACTTTTCTTTTACTCAATATATATGTAAAAAAAATTTCATGTTTGTATATATATTTGAGTATAGAAATCAGTAAGTTTCCTTTTCAGAGTTGTGTGTGTAGTGTACTATATCTCCGTGGAGCCCTCGGCAGTTTAGGCGACCACGGTGTAATTTTATGGGTTGCGATCGAGTTTGACTTCGGTCTTTCTCTCTCTCTCTCTCTTGAGGTCGTTCACCCTTTTACTACGTTACTACGCCTTTTGTAGCTTCCTTCCCGTGTGAGGAGGTTGCTACGCCGTACGTTTTGTCTCGATTAGTTTATGAATCTAATTGTATTTGTTAATTTTTCAGCTTTGTAGAACGATTCCTTTCGGGGTTTTCGTCCTTTCTTTAGTGTTCATTCATTTTTAAATTACATAATTACATAGTAACATAATTATAATTGTTATAATTCTTTTTTGGTTACAGCTCTCCTTCCGTGAGTGTAAGTGGTTGTGAGGGCACGTGCCTGTTGTGTAATTCTTGTTTTCATTTCCCGCGGGATTCCTCTTCGGAACCTTCCCGGGGGAATGAATGTGTACTAATGATTTTTGTTTTATTTTTTTACAGTTACCGATCTAGTTCGTTTCTGTAATATGGCAACGGTGTGAGCTGTCTTGTTGAGGCCTGGGGATTCGGCTGTTGCTGCCTCCCCTTTGGATTTTCATCAGGGGCGTGTCTCCTCCTACTGGAAGTACTCCCGTGACGAGTGACCGCTCTCCAGTTCATTTTAGAGCTCTCAGGAGGCTCGCCTCCTTGGGTGGGTAACTTTCCTTCCGAGGGAAGTTTTTCCTGTCCAGGCTTGAGTTTTTCCCCTTTTTGGGGGTTCTTCTCTTGCCTTTTTTTCATGCGACTATGCTCTTGGTGCTGAGAGGTTGCACCTGCAGTTTCGCTCAAGGGGCTGGGCAACTGCAGGAGCCCCTCTTTGGAGGATTGCTCCTTTTAGGTCACTGGCTGACCAGTCTCTTCTACGAAGTGTTTCTCTTTCGTTCGCGAGAGAGTACACTCATAGAGACTCCTCTTCGGAGGATTCTTCTGCTGCTGTTGCTGTTGGCCTCCTTTGCCGTAGGGCTCACCGTCCGCCTCGTCGTAAGGGCCTCCCATCTCCCTATAAGGGTGCTAAGAGGCGCCTTTTTGAATCTCCGTATGCAGCCTACAAATCCTTGTTCTTGATCTTCCGCCCCTGGTGCAGAATGACAGCAGTCTGACCTCGTCTTCCGACGGGCAACGGTCTTCCCGACGGACAACGGTCTTCCCGACGGACAACGGTCTTCCGACGGACATCAGTCTCCCGGCGGACAGACAACGGTCTCCGACGGACATCAGTCTCCTGACGGACAACGATCCCTTC
>NC_090758.1:29595768-29731313 GCF_036898095.1 Palaemon carinicauda | reverse complement strand
CGATCCCTTCGGGGCAAAGGGTTGCCTCCCACGGGGGTTCTTCCTTTGCGTGTCAGGGTTCCCCTGCGCGCCCTTCTGCTGTGTTCTCTCCTGCTCAGTGTTAGCGCACAGGCGCTCTCCTGCTCATCAGCGCTTTCCTGATCGCTAGCGCTTTCCTGTTCGCCAGCGCTCTCCTGTTCGCCAGCGCTCTCCTGTTCGTCAGCGCTCTCATGATGATCATCTCTGCTGTTCCTGTTGGTTCCTGTTACGCGCCCTGTGCGCCCACGTTCGCCCTCGCGATCTAGAACTTCGGTTCAGGTCTGGGTCAAGGACTCTTCTTCTCTGCGCAGGCTTCCACGCGTTGCCTTCTGCTCGCCAGCGATCACCAGCTCGCCAGCGACCTTAGACGCGTCAACGTTCATCTGCTCGTCAGCGATCTCCTACGCGTCAACGTTCACCTGCTCGTCAGCGATCTCCTATGCGTCAACTATCGCCATCGATCTGCCACGCGTGTCAGTTCCCTGAACACCATCAGTAGCGATCTAGTGCTCGCCTGCTGTGGACCACGATCTCCGGTAGCCGAGTCTTGCCGTAGATCTTCCTCTTGCTCGCCAGCGCTCACCTTTACTTCTGTCCTTCTGTGCGCCAGCTTTCTTCAATCGCCAGCGCACATCTGCGCGCCCTTCTTTGCCACGCACCAATGGCGCCAACGGTTTTCTGATCGCCTGATTAACAGCTTGCTTCAGCGCTCACCTTCCTGATGCACCTGCGCGCCTTCTGTTAGCGCGATGAGCGCTAACCATCACTAGTCTCTCTCGCGTTGGCAATCGCTTACGCGCCCGCGCGATTCTTCACCTGCGCGCTAGCATTTTGTTACCGCACCATCGCTCGCCAACGCGCCGTCGTTTGCCGACGCGCCATCGCTTGCCGACACGCCATCGCTTGCCAACGCGCCTTCACTCTCCTACGGGCTATCGCTCACCAGAACGCGCCATCGCTCGTCAACGCGCCATCGCTCGTCAACGCGCCATCGCCCTCCTACGCGCCATCGCTCGTCAACGCGCCATCGCCCTCCTACGCGTCATCGCCCTCCTACGCGTCATCGGTCTCCCGACCGCCTGCGCTCACCCGCACGCCCATGTGCCCGCGCGGCCACACGCCCACGCGACCGCACGCCCACGTGCCTGCAAGCCTACGCTCATGCGCGTCCGCGCACATGCTTTCCAAGGTTCGCCCGCGTGCGAACCGACGGTATTCAGTCGCTCGGACGGTCGGTGTGCCGTCGCGCGGACCGACGGTGTGCCGTCGCGCGGTCTGACGGTGTGCCGTCGCGCGGTCTGACGGTGTGCCGTCGCGCGGACCGACGGTGTGCCGTCGCGCGGACCGACGGTGTGCCGTCTCGCGGACCGACGGTGTGCCGTCGCGCGGACCGACGGTGTGCCGTCGCGCGGACCGACGGTGTGCCGTCGCGGGGACCGACGGTGTGCCGTCGCGGGGACCGACGGTGTGCCGTCGCGGGGACCGACGGTGTGCCGTCGCGGGGACCGACGGTGTGCCGTCGCGGGGACCGACGGTGTGCCGTCGCGGGGACCGACGGTGTGCCGTCGCGCGGACCGACGGTGTGCCGTCGCGCGGACCGACGGTGTGCCGTCGCGCGGACCGACGGTGTGCCGTCGCGCGGACCGACGGTGTGCCGTCGCGCGGACCGACGGTGTGCCGTCGCGCGGACCGACGGTGTGCCGTCGCGCGGACCGACGGTGTGCCGTCGCGCGGACCGACGGTGTGCCGTCGCGCGGACCGACGGTGTGCCGTCGCGCGGACCGACGGTGTGCCGTCGCGCGGACCGACGGTGTGCCGTCGCGCGGACCGACGGTGTGCCGTCGCGCGGACCGACGGTGTGCCGTCGCGCGGACCGACGGTGTGCCGTCGCGCGGACCGACGGTGTGCCGTCGCGCGGACCGACGGTGTGCCGTCGCGCGGACCGACGGTGTGCCGTCGCGCGGACCGACGGTGTGCCGTCGCGCGGACCGACGGTGTGCCGTCGCGCGGACCGACGGTGTGCCGTTGCGCGGACGTCTGCTTAATTCTTGCAGTATCCATTGCTAGCCTATGGGTTATCGCTCGCCGACCACCAGCTCTCGCCCTTCTTACCACGCTCGCCCTCCTTCTGCGCTCCTTCGCTCACCTTCGTTTGGGTTCCTGCGTGCCCGCGCATGGGCGCTTCCACGTTCGCCCACGCGCAAATCATTGATTTACCATCGCGCGAGCGCCAGGGCGATTGGGACGCGACCGCGATTCCCATTGGGATTTTGCAGCATGGCCAGCCTGGCTAGTCTTCTGGAGCGTATTTCCAGAACACGGCCTCACCCCGTAAACGCAGAGCATGGCACATGCAAGAATAAGAAGAATCTTCAGGGAGGTCTGAGCAACATTCTTCTTTCCAGAACCTGGGTTAGCCCTTCCCCGTCATTCCCTGGAAGGGTTTTTGGTGGGGGGCTTTCCGTTCGAGTTTTCTCCATCGGCCAAGGGGTGACTGTTTACCCCTTCCTCTTCTCCATCTCGTGAAAGGGGCTTACCAGGTCCTTTCCCTCCTCGGTTACGACCCAAGGTTTTTTTCAAGGAAGCTACAGGAAAGTCTTGGGTACTTTCCTCCTCTCGGGCTCAAGTACCTTGGCGTTTCGTCGTCAAGTATCGAACTTGCGGGCAAGCTCGATGTTGGACCATCTGGACGCAATGACCGAGGGCTTCCTTTCGGGTGTCTCATCCGTGGATGTCGACAACCTCAGACACCCTTCCATCCTTGAGAAGAGTTTGTTTGTGCCCAAGGACAGAGACATTGACAGCGGCTGTGCGGAGGAACTCGACTTCCGTTTTCGCTCCTCCAAGGCGCTTTCTTCCAGACCCTGCAGGGCTCCAGCGCCTCTTTTTTTCAGCCACATCGGCCTAGGTTATCGGACCGACTACGACAACTGAGACAAGGTGTCCAATTGCAGTTCCCTCCTGTCAGGAACAGATGGCACAGAAGGCTCTCTCGGGGGGGGGGGGGGGGGGGGGCATAGTCCTAGAGTGAGCGGTAGAGTTCACGAACTCTAGGATTGGCACCCCCCCTTGCAAGTTTCACACTGGGAGGATGTCTAAGGTTACTCATCCGAATGACAGCTTCCCAATGCCCATTCCTGCACGATCTCTGTGATCAGCCATGGATTTCGCGCCTGCTGTCTCTGTCAGCGAATTCAGTGTCTCTGAACCTCTATGCCATAGGGTCGGCAAGAGTTTGCCCGTTTGGGCAGAATGATCCATGCCTTAGGAGAAGGTCCTCCATAGGATCGTAACGTCTTCACCCCCGGCTTCTTCAGTCGATCCTTTCTTGTAAGGAAGTATCTGAGACGGGAGTTCCGTAGTCGACCTCTCAGCCCTGATAAAGTTTGTCGAACAAACTTCGTCCAGTGTGGAACAGCAGAATCGATCAGACTGGTAACGAGGTGACAGGACTCCTTAGGCCCTGGATCGGAAGGACAGGTACTTTGTGTTTCCATTCCATCCATCTTCCAGGAAGCTCGTGGAATTCAGCCTAGACTACAGGTATTCCTGCTTAAGATGCAGTGTGGCGATCCCGCCGTGGCATCGCAGGTTTTTTTCCCCAGAGAACTCTCCCTGCTTTCCTTATGGCCGCTCAGGTGCAGGCTTCCGCCTCCTTCGCCTTTTGGAGGTCTGGTCAACTCCGGTAGGCTCGGGTTCGACCTTCTTCAGCACCGGGACAAGCTTCCGCATGCTTACCATGAGTGGGGGTTCATGGTATTTTGCTAGGAGCCTTCTCTTCTTCTGCCTCAACATCTGGAGTATCTAGCCATGATATTGAGTCAACGGCTTTACCACGTTAAAAACCCCGCTTCTCGTCCGTCCAGCGAGGTTAAGCAACGTTGGTTCTGGTCGGTACTTGGATGGGTGACCGCCTGGGGACGCCAGATTCTGTTGCCACCACCTCCGAGCCTTCCCTTCAGTTGACTGTGGCAAGGCTGAGGAGAGTTGCAGTACCTGTTCTCAGTCAAGCAGAGCTTTCAGCCCTACCTTGGAACGTTTCCTAGTTCTCTTTTCCTTATTGACCCGTCTATAGTTCCGAACGGTCGCCTCAGGATAAGTTCCATGTGGGGCGGCCCAAGTTCAGGTGGTTTCAAAGCAATGATTAACCGGACTTTCTGGTCCCTATGGGACCAGCGGAATGATTAGACCGGCAATGGGTGTTGACCTATGGAACCTCTTGATGGGAGTGGATATTCTCGTCCTTTCCCCACATTTTTTATGCTGTTCTCAGACTCGTCAAAGGAAAGGGGGGGGGGGCATGTTCTGGTCCAGGCCTATGGTCAGGACCTGAAGGATACCCCTCCATCATTCAGGCAGGCTTAGGGGCCGTAGTCTGGCCCCTCTACAGATCCTACAGCTCCTGCCGAGTCGCTCCGTGCGCGTCGACTTCATGGTTCTGGCGTGTTCTAACCAGCAGGGGACGCATTTTCACACCTTCGCATCTTACAGTAGAGATACCGAGATGATTTGAGATACTCTCAATACCACCATCGGCTCTCTCATTCCGGGCAGAGGAATGTTCTCTCCGACTATCCGAGCAGAGCCTCGTAGAGAGAGTGTACCTGGGGGTCTTTGGCCTTGAGTAACCAGCAAGTCCTGGTCTGGGGGACCTGATCGCGACAGCTTGGAACCTCAAGCTTCCGCTATTCTTCCCCCCAGTCTCAGACCCCGAGACTCTGGCAAGATGCATTCCGGTGATAGTGGGACAACATCGACGCCTGCGTCTTCCCTCCTTTGTTGTCTGTTGAGAATGGGTCTCAACAAGACCAGGTTGTCTGTCAACCTCTCGATGGCCCTGAGAGCTCCACTGGGACTATGCGCAGAACGGTTTCCGGACCCTCTGCTTCCCCTGTCGGAACTCCCGGGAGAGCTTCTCCCACGGCACAGGCTACTCAAACAAACACACTGCAACATCTTTCACGAGCCGGGGCGTCGCTTCGGCTTCATGCCTGGAGACACTACGCCTCCTCCTCAAGAAGAGACAACCCGCTACAGTCGCGGGGCGGATGTCGCGTCATCTGCGATAGTCATCCGCAGGGGTCTTCAAGGCGAAGTGGAGAGTCTTCGGTGGTTGGTTTTGTGGGAGATATACCTCTTCCCTTGAGGCCTCTTCTCCAGCAATAACGATTTTATTGCCTTTCGGCGGGAGGAAACTCCTCTCCGCTCTCGGCAATGAAGCCTGTCGCTCAGCCTTTCCCTGACCTTCAGGCTTAGAGGAATAACTTTTTCCTTCCCGCTGGACCTTTCCTCGCTCATGCGAAGTTGTGAACGTCCCTGCCCTAGTCGGAGTGAGACCTCCGACTTGGAGCATGGCTCGGACTTTTTAGTCCCTTAAGAGATCTTCTCAAGACCATTTACGTCAGGCCTCTGATCGTATTCCGTCTTGGGGCTCCTGCTCACTCTGGCCGCGGCTAGTGTGTAAGCAATCTTCTTGGTCTCGTACGACTCCACCCTTTCTAAGGAATGGGGGAAGGCAACATTCAGGTTCGCTCATGAGTTGTTGGCTAGACTCAGAATCTTGGGGTCCTGGCCCTTCAGTCCAATTCCTTCAAGATTGCGAGTCACCATTCTGTATCTGATGTCCCAAAACCTTCTCCTTCTTACCAGTAAAGGAATCGAGAGGTTAGCTTTGGGAACAGCTGCAGTATGTCCTCAGTTGCAGCATGTTTGGGAGCACAAGTAGGACACAGGGGAGAGTCACCAGTATACCTCTTCAGCTCGGACTCAAGGACATTCATCTCGACCTGACTCCAGACCCTCCCCTGTCACATCGCCCTACAGCACGGTGTCGGATACATTGCAACGTCCTTCGCCTTCGTGTAATACTACTCTGTGATGCAGGTGCTACAAGCTGGAGTCTGGAAGATTCTAATGACCTTCGCAGCCCGCTTCCTGCAGGGCATGACCCACAGGAGTTTCGATACGTTTTCTATCGCTCTGTGGTGGCTACACAACAGCTGGTCTAACCTCAGGCTCCTTTTTGGACAGGTAGCAGAAGGTTGAGGGCATTGTTATCAGGTTTTAGTCTGCATGAACGAAAGAAGTATGTCTGGCCCTTACTTCTTTCTTCATCATCCCCTCTACTGGGAAGCAGCATCCTGGTCTCTGCATAGCTGACCTCGAACCTCTGTAGGTAAACCATGCTTCCTTGTGTTCCGAGTATTGAGTCAATACTGTCGCGTCCCCCATACCCTGACGAGGTGGTATTGGGAACGTCCTAACCTAGAGTTCCTTCTGGAACTCCAGGTCAACTGCCTAGGACGGGTCACACTTCTTCCTTCACACACAAGCTTATGTAGGCCACACGGTTCCTTGCGGAGCAAGGAACTTGTGAGGTGCAGGGACTCCTTTTCTCGAGTGCGTCTCACTCGGATTCTGAGTCCCCGGGTAAAGCCAAAGCCAGTATGGCTGGGGACTTTCCACCCTCCCTAAGAGGTAAGTCACCCAATGTAAATAGCATGGTTTGTATTTCGGTTACGGAACAAATGACAAATTCGAAGATAATTTGTATTTTTCCTAACCATACAAACCTTAGCTATTTACACATATTTGCCCGCCAGCCCTGTCCCCCAAGACAAGTCCTACCTCTAAGTGAAAGTGAGCTTCACCGGTGTGTGAGGGGGGGGAGGGGTAGCTAGCTACCACTCCCCTACCCCCCCCCCTCGGTAACTAGCGCTGGGGTAATACACCCTCGTTAAATTCTAATGGCTCACCATTTCAGCTACGCTAAAAGGTAAACCCAATGTAAATAGCTAAGGTTTGTATGGTTAGGAAAAATACAAACTATCTTCGAATTTGTCATATTTAGGGTAAATCCTCTTGAACAGAAAATGTTTTCCTATTTCTATAGTAAATAATGAGATTTCACCCAATTTGACTTCATTTCAATTACCAGTTTTATCGAGTGTACAGTAGTGGGGAAAGAAGTAGTTGAACGGGTTGTTCTGTTTGTTTGCTGTAGAAATTAGGGTCTATTTATGTTAAATCACGTTATTTACTACAAGAAAACTTATATCTTGTATTTGAAATCACGTTATTTACTACAAGAAAACATATATCTTGTATTTGAAATGCTTTCCCGTCTATAAAAATAATTTCATCTCAAAGCATTTCTACACAATGCTGCTTATTACATGAAACAGTAATTGGGTGGCCTCATATGTTTAAAAATGATGGACTACCTTCCCCTACCTTAAAACTTTTCTGAATCACAGGAATGTATATTAACCTTAACCTAAACTAAGGTGTAGGAACCTGACCTAGTCTTACTAAGACACCCGCTCACCCCCACACCTAATGTGACTTGAAATACTGTGGATAGACTCAAAACTCTGAGGTTATATTTCCAGTTCTCATACAATGCTGTACATTAATTCAGAATATGTACATCCATCCTAACTTAGTTAACGTACTTCATGACAGAAATTAATGTCTAAGCCATTGTAACAAAAAAATTATACAGCTTGGCTTGTTGAAACTTTACTTAAGGCGGAGCTAACAGAGATTCACAATGTAATGAAATCAGCCCTTGATATTCATAGGTTCTATCCACGAATTCAGTCATTCGCAATACAGAGAACCGTTTGACCTATAATAAGACAATATATAATCACGCATTTGCGGTTTTACGATAAGTACTCTCGGAGCCCGACGATTTCAAACCAACCATGCACTTTTGCATTTGACCTGCTTCACGCTGTTTCCCTTGCTACATATCGCAATACCCCATCTCACACTGACTTTAAATCACTCTTGCATCATCACTTAGTATGTGTATCCCCCGCCCAATTTTCTGTTCAGCATCAGTTTGTGATGTTAAATATATATAGTGCATTTAAAGGGGTTTTATTGTAAAGTGTGATACATTACACTACCTGTCCCCTGCGACCCACCTTAAACTGCCGTATTATAAATTAGCCATAATAATACATACAGGTGGCTGCTATCATACATACACCCCACCGCAGTCACATGAGGAACCATTTAAGTCTGAGAATGATTCGTTTTCTGAATCGCTGTTTAGAATATGATTAAATTTTCTTAGTTTAAAAACGTTGAGTGTCTGTTGACTGCCATGTATCCCATTGTTCAGATTTGGGTAGTTGTTGCTCCTCATATTTTGAGGTTATTGTACAGTTTCATGAATATTACAATGGAACTCCAGAACTAGTGAATGAGTTTCCGCATGAATATTCAATGATACCAAAAAGTGTTAAGTGTCCCAAGGTAAGTGCCAAAATACTAGACCATTGGCTAACACAGTAGCATAACATTGTCCGCTTGCTAGAACATTGGAACAAAGAAATAATGTTCAATTGCGAGCAAAGCAAGCATACAGCAAGGTGAAAATTAATAGACCATTAGCTCAATTAATGAGGTATTCTGTAATAACTGCCACAAATAACTCAACCGTAGAAAATGGGATGGAAAATCATGTATTCTATGCACCCAGAAGTCTGGCAAACAAAAACTTCAGTGTTTTGACTGTTTCATTACTATTATTTGGTTTTGATTATGGTAACTTTTTTTTTATTTATATTGGTGTTTTTTTTCTTTTGGTTAGACAGCTTCTCATTTCACCCGTTTTTATTCTCCCACCCAAAAACCCGGATTTCCACTGTGGAACCCGATTATTGTAGTTATTTAGGAGGACCCTTTATCTCTACACCTAATTATTTGCCACAAAATTAAAGGTAAAATTAGATAAAATTACCCTAATTAAGAAAGGTAAGAAATATTTTATCCAATATCTGTGATTTTACTTTTAGGAAAGATGACCGCAATACAGACATCAATTACGAGTGATAAGTTACATATGTACCGGGTAAATATATGATACTATAATTCCTAGCCTTATATATGAACCATATATTTTTCCTATTCTATTGTGTTTTACGCCTTTCATACTATGATTATAAGGCAAAACTCCCGTTTGTGTTTTGGCCCCTCTTCGTTTGTGTTTTGGCCCCTCTTATATAGACATTTTAAATATTTAACTTAGCCGGTGAATATATAGCTGCAACTCTGTTGCTCGACAGACAAACTCTACGGAAAAAACTCGCCAGCGATCGCTACACAGGTTGCGGGTGTGCCCAACAGCGCCATCTGTCGACCAGATACCCAGCTCTTATGTAAACAAAGACTCAATTTTCTCTCTGTCGACGTGTCGACAAGACGTACTTTACTCGCTGTGCTAAACTGGAGTTTTTCACATCATTTTGGTGAAGTACTATATTCTGGTTTTGAGCTTTCGCAATGCAGGTGTTTTATCTTCATCTTGAACTCGTTTTGGATAGATTTAATTATGGTGACAAAGAGAGTATGGACTTTCTTTCACTTTTAAAATGGCCGACCCTTCCCTTAGACGGAAGTGTGTTTAGGCTTTTAGTAATTATCTTATCACGTTATAAATTAATTATAGATTTTCCTCTATATATTAAATATCTCTCCGCCTTTATTAGGCCTCTTCAATTATCTTTCCATTTATTATAAACATATAAAAATAAATTTTAATGTTTTGTTTATATGCGACCTTTTCTGAGAGTAGGCGGTCCTAACTTGGAAACCGAAGTTAATCAACGTTGAGCCCTTTATATCGTAATTAGCTTTTAAAGAGCTAAGGATTTAAAACTTTTTAAATGTAATATTTTATGAAAGAATTTCTTTGAATAGTCTTCGTACTGTTTTCAAAGATGAACTAACGTTTAGTTTATTTATGCTACGCAGTTGTTGACGTTCAGGACGTTCAACATGCGCTCTATCGTTACGATAGAGAGAGAGTGTATCACGGTTTCACTTTGCAGTAAGAGTAAATCGATTCTGACGTTTTGTTCATTCTTTCTAAGCTTAAATGTTTTAAATTCTATTTTAAAGGAACTTTTTATTTGAAAAACCTTTCAGTTTTTTCCTTTAGTCAAATAACATGTTTTTTTGACGAAATGTAATTGGGCTCTTCTCTTAGGTGCGAAATCAAGAGAGCAAGAGAGAGAGAGATAGAGACGGAGGGAGAGAGAGGAGAGAAAACGTTCCGTTCAAGCGGGTAACGTTGTTCTCGAGTTACTCTCGTCCCTAGTCTCTGCACGGGGAGGAAGGATAAAACGTTTTTAGTTTTTTATTCTCGTCCCCAGGCTATGTGCGGTGAGAGATTGAAAACGTAGTTTATATGAACTAGTGTTTAGTCTCTTTCCCAGCCACTGATTTTTTTTTAGCTTAAAATATGTTTTCTGTTTTTTGCTGGTATTAATGAGCTTGCATTATACGACTGATTTCGCAATTACTACCTTTTAATGAAGGGTAGAATTGCGTGTTTCAGGTAGAAATCAGTAAAAGTTTCGATTTCAGTGAAATAAGTGCAAAACAGAAAATCAAAGTGATAAAGTGATATGCGCAAAGTGTTACAGTGTTGCGTCCGAGGGTTCGTCTGTTCGTGCCTGTCGTTCACCTAGTCCGGGACCTCTTGCAAGCTCCCAAGCCCAGGGGAGAAGTAATGTCGAACGACTTATGGGTTCGAGAGGCCTTGATCAACGAACAGACGTTTCCCTCTATGGTATCGGGTGTATCTTACCAAGATCTCCCCTACCATAAGACGAGAGAGACGTTTTTTCTCCTCGTCATCCGAAGGCTTTTCGCATAAGAAACCTGTCACAAGGTTTCGAAGCCCTTAAGCGAAAGTCAGTCCTTTCAGGACAGGTCCAGCGTCCTGGCTACAGCCATTAGGACAGCTCTGACCCTATGCAGTCATCGGATAACTGCTCGCCGCCTAACAATAAGCGTAACACAGACTCCGAGAGTCTTTTTTGTTGGCAAAGTGTTGCGGTCACAGACGTTACCCTCGTCTCTTACCACAACCATTTCCGTTGATCCTTAATGGGTTGTATGGCAAGACATGCAGAATATGCTTGCCTCCCTTATGGAAGACTATTCTGCCGATTAGTCCGTTGAGTCTAGCCGTTTATCTCATCGATTTCCTGGCTTTCAGCCAACCTAACGTTCCTTTGTGCTTCCTGTTGACGTTGGCGTAGCTAAGTCACGTCAGTCAGGTTGTTTAGAACCACACTCGATGCGGTCTCGTGTGGATTTTCAGCCGCATTTGGACGTTAGGCCACTTGTTGATGCTCCTGTTGACGTTCAAGACGTTCGCTAACAATCGGAGTTGACTTGTTTTGACGCTGTGCGTCAACCTCCGCATTCTAGAGTTGTTTTGACTGCTCAGTCTAGGCAGTCAAAGCAGTCTCGAGTGGACGCTGTGCGTCCTCACGCACCTGTTGTGGTTGACAGTTCAGTTGTTGACAGTTCACAGACTGTCAAGCAGTTACATGACGTTGCGTTCTGGTCCGCTACTAATGCACCAGTGAGTGTGGACTCTGCTTGTAAAGCATTGCCACCACGGTAGGTCTCTCCCTTGCTTGAGACTCAGCTTTTATCGGACAAGGTTCCTGTAGATGAGGAAGTTGCTGTTCCCCCTCCTACTGATATTCCCTTGAGGACTCTGTCAGATGGAGAGGAGCCTAAAGCTGCTTAGCCCTCTATGGACTTTAATTAAATCATGATGATTTTTTTTTTTAAGGATCTTTGTCCGGATCTTTTTGTAACTGCTGCTCCTCGTTCGCCTAAACGTCAGAGCTTACACTAGGCCTAGCTACTTCGAAGCCGTTGTTTTTAAGCTAGTGCTCTCTCGCTCTCCTAGAGAGCTTTACGTTGGCTAGGCGACTGGTTTATCACCAGGAGGAGTTTGGGGGATACAGCCTTTGCTTTCCCTTCTTTTAAACTGGCTTATAGAGCGAGAGTCTGATATGACACTAGAGAAGTTCTCGGCTTGGGAGTTCATGCCTCTGCCCAGATAGACTTCTCAAATCTCGTAGACTCTCCCTGGCGCCTGGCCAGGAGACGCTCCAAGTTTTTTACAGGTCAACTTCACAGCTGTTTTCGAGCCTTTGAAGTTTTACTGTACAATTATGTCATGCATAAACAAGGCTTTCAGGGATGGAAAGCGGTACCGCCTCAGTCGCTAACCCCGTCTGTTGCCGCACCTGCTCCAGTAGACCCTAAATGGGCTTTGCTGCAAGACATGCAGTCCAAGCTTGCGTCCTTGATAGAGGACTTTAATGCGGAGAAGGTTGCTGCCGAACCTTCTGGCCAACAACCTTCCAACCGGTCGGTTGTGCGCCCTGTTGACGCTGAGGTAACCTTCTTGCGTCTGCCAGTTGAGGTGGTTCCTCCACCGATGCGACCCAGTGTGGGTTGCCAGCCGCACGTTGACGTTAAGCGACGCTCGGAGGTGGTTGTTGACGTTCAGGACGTTCAACAACCAGCAGAGGTGACTTGTTTTGACGCAGTCCGTCAACCTCAGCAACCCGGTATGGTGTTGACTGCACAACCCAGACGGTCTAGACAGTCTCGGGTGGACGCTGTGCTTCCTCGCGCACCCATGGTTGTTGACAGTTCACAGACTGTGCAGCAGTTCCATGATGTTGCGTCCGGCTCCGTCACGCATGCACCAGTGCGACCGGACTCAGCGAGCCAGACGTTGCCCACTCCGTTGCCGTTTCCTCATCAGTTTTCGGATGAGGAACCCTCTGATGAGGACGTTGCTGAACAACAAGACGATCAGCCCCCAGAATAGATCAAGCCCTGCTATCCATCCAGAAGATGCTGAAGAAGGAACGCTGCTCAGTCAGGCTGTGGATGAGTCTGGAAGGGACGCTGTCATCCGTGGAACAATTTGTGTCACTAGGAATACTACACCTCCGTCCTCTTCAATACCATCTAGCTTTTCACTGGAAAAAGGACAAGACGCTAGAAGCGGTCTCGATCCCGGTTTCCGAAAAGATAAAGTCTTGTCTGACTTGGTGGAAGGACAATATCAACCTAAGAGAGGGTCTTCCCCTGGCTGTTCAGACTCCCAACCACGTTCTCTTCTCGGACGCATCGGACGTGGGCTGGGGCGCGACACTAGACGGTCGGGAATGCTCAGGACTGTGGAACTCGAGTCAGAGGAGCATGCATATCAACTGCAAGGAGCTGTTGGCAGTACATCTGGCCTTGAAAAGCTTCAAGTCTCTCCTTCGAGGCAAAGTGGTGGAAGTTAACTCGGACAACACCACGGCCTTTGCGTACATCTCCAAACAAGGAGGTACCCACTCACTGACGTTGTACGAGATCGCAAGGGACCTGCTCATCTGGTCAAAAGGTCAAGACATCTCCCTAGTAACGAGGTTCATCCAAGGCGACTTGAACGTCATAGCAGATTGTCTCAGTCGGAAAGGGCAAGTAATTCCAACCGAATGGACCCTCCACAAGGATGTGTGCAAGAGGCTTTGGGCCACTTGGGGTAAACCATCCATATATCTCTTTGCAACCTCGCTGACCAAGAGGCTTCCAATCTATTGCTCTCCAGTCCCGGACCCAGCAGCAATACATATAGATGCTTTCCTCCTAGATTGGTCACATCTGGATCTCTACGCATTCCCACCGTTCAAGATTGTCAACAAGGTACTGCAGAAGTTCGCCTCTCACGAAGGGACAAGGTTGACGTTAGTTGCTTCCCTCTGGCCCGCGAGAGAATGGTTCACCGAGATACTTCGATGGTTAGTAGACGTTCCCGGAAGTCTTCCTCTAAGGGTAGACCTTCTACGTCAGCCACACGTAAAGAAGGTACTCCAAAGCCTCCACGCTCTTCGTCTGACTGACTTCAGACTATCGAAAGACTCTCGAGAGCTAGAGGCTTTTCAAAGGAAGCAGCCAGTGCGATTGCTAGAGCAAGGAGAGCGTCTTCCATTAGAGTCTACCAATCGAAGTGGGAAGTCTTCCGAGACTGGTGCAAGTCAGTTTCTGTATCCTCGACCAGTACCTCTGTAGCTCAAATAGCTGATTTTCTCTTATACCTGAGAAAAGGACGATCCCTTTCAGCTCCCACTATCAAGGGCTACAGAAGCATGTTGGCATCGGTCTTCCGGCATAGAGGCTTAGATCTTTCCAAACATAAAGATCTGCAAGACCTCCTTAAGTCTTTTGAGACCACCAAGGAGCGTCGTTTGGCTACCCCTGGATGGAATTTAGACGTGGTACTAAGATTCCTCATGTCAGACAGGTTGGAGCCGTTACAATCAGCCTCCCTGAAAGATCTCACTCTTAAGACTCTCTTCCTGGTATGCTTAGCCTCGGCTAAAAGAGTCAGTGAGATTCATGCCTTCAGCAAGAACATCGGATTTTCGTCGGAAAAAGCCACTTGTTCGCTGCAACTTGGTTTTCTAGCCAAAAATGAGCTGCCTTCTCGGCCTTGGCCTAAATCTTTCGATATTCCCAGCTTATCGGAGATCGTAGGCAATGAACTAGAAAGAGTCTTATGCCCTGTTAGAGCTCTTAAGTTCTATTTAAAGCGTACTAAACCTTTACGAGGCCAATCTGAAGCTTTATGGTGTTCAGTTAAGAAACCATCCTTGCCTATGTCAAAGAATGCTTGGTCAGACTTTATCAGATTGTCAATACGAGAAGCTCATTCACATCTGAGTGAGGAAGACCGAACTTTGCTTAAGGTGAAGACGCACGAAGTTAGAGCTGTAACAACTTCCGTGGCCTTTAAGCAAAATATATCTCTGCAAAGTATAATGGACGCAACCTATTGGAGAAGCAAGTCAGTGTTCGCGTCATTTTACTTGAAAGATGTCCAGTCTCTTTACGAGAACTGCTACACACTGGGACCATTCGTAGCAGCGAGTGCAGTAGTGGGTGAGGGCTCAACCACTACAATTCCCTAATTCCTTATCCTTTTAATCTGTCTCTTGAAATGTTGTTTTTTATGGGTTGTCCGGAAGGCTAAGAAGCCTTTCGCATCCTGGTTGATTTGGCGGGTGGTCAAAGTCATTTCTTGAGAGCGCCTAGATTAGGGGTTTAATGAGGTCCTGTTGTATGGGTTGCAACCCTTGATACTTATGCTCCTAGGGGTCGATCAGCATCCTAAGAGGATCGCGAGGCTCCGTAACGAAGACGTACTTAAAAGGCAGAGTAATTGTTCAAGTCGACTTCCTTACCAGGTACCTATTTATTTTGTTTTTGTTATTTTGATAACTTCTAAAATGAAATAAAAAACTCTTAGCTCATAAAATGTAAACATATATTACTGGTCTCTACCCACCATCCTGGGTGTGAATCAGCTATATATTCACCGGCTAAGTTAAATATTTAAAAATGATATTTTAATTATAAAATAAATTTTTGAATATACTTACCCGGTGAATATATAAATTAAATGACCCTCCCTTCCTCCCCAATAGAGACGCAGTGGGACGAGGAGAAAATTGAGTCTTTGTTTACATAAGAGCTGGGTATCTGGTCGACAGATGGCGCTGTTGGGCACACCCGCAACCTGTGTAGCGATCGCTGGCGAGTTTTTTCCGTAGAGTTTGTCTGTCGAGCAACAGAGTTGCAGCTATATATTCACCGGGTAAGTATATTCAAAAATTTGTTTTATAATTAAAATATCATATTACAGTATTGGGAACCCAAGTGGGAAATCAGTGTTGAAGATAAGGAAATGCTCAAAACAAGTGATTCGTAGCAATGATAATGGTCAGAAAAGCAAAATAAGAAGGTAGCTTGTTGAGAAAATAAGGTTGTATCTTCTGGGGAGGAATTAAGATCGGGTGAAAGAACAGATCTGCAATCAAAGTGGTTGAGTAGTGAGAGTGGGATTTGGGTGGTAGTATCCCTCTACCAATTGGTAAAAGTTTGTATCCAAATTCCAACTTCACTGTTATCATTCTGCTATGTAAAGAACTTGGGCTTGTATATTGGAGGAAACTATAAATTACTTCTCAGTTAGTCATGTCTTTTAAACTAAACTTATGATATTCAATCCATTATAATTATAATCTATATATAATTAATATTGCTTTTTGAAATGTACTTTAAGATAACAATGATAGCAAAAACATCTTATTCAATTCTGTTTTATGACAAGACTTAATGGTTGGAGAATTTTCTTTCTAAACATAAGACTTACCCGGTAGTTATATATATATAGCTTACGTCCCTGACGTCACAGCAAAAAATTCGAATCTCTCGCCGATTGGATAGCCAGATGTACCACCCCTGTGCCCTAGCGAGGTACCTAGGAACCATTCCAGGAACCCTCATATATTCCCTGCCGCGCTAGCGGCAAGATGTTGGATTTTTCACTTGCTATAACATGTATATTACAGTTATCTTGGTGATGTACAATTTATTTCTAGCCTTTGCTGGTTGGATTTTATATCTACTGAGTGTTAGTGCTTTAACTATGTTTGTACCTTAAGGGAGGTAGGAATGAGAGTTTTTCCCCCTACTGTAAAACTTACGAACCTACTCTTTAACATGATGGCGGAGAGCGTTTCACCATCTATGACGTCACAATCGTGTGACGTAAGCAACCTAATACTACGTAATATGTTGCACTATTCTTTTCTTTGCTTTTTCTTGTAAAGAATGAAAAGGAAATCTAACTTACAATAAGTATTTAACTTTTAATATAAAAAGATTATATTAATTTTTAAGAAATTTTTGTGTTTTTAGTATTCGCTCTTTAAATCATCGATACTATTTTCAAAGATTAAATAGAACTAGCGTATTGTTAATTTTCGCAGCGTAGTTCTCATGAAAGTACGATGCAGTCCCAACAATTCTTGATATCGTCATTTATTTTCTTTCGATTTTGGGATTCTAGTATTATTCGTATATTCACATATGTGTTCCGATTGTAAATTGTAGCAATCCACTTTTTAAATATTAAACTTAGCCGGTGAATATATAATAGCTGACGTCTCGGACGGCTCGACAGATACCAAAAACTCGCGAGCGATCGCCATGAAGGTTGCGGGTGTGACCACCAGCGCCGACTATCGGCCAGATACCGCATATACTTGTCAAGGTCTCCAGTTCTTCTCTGTCGGTCTTGTCGACAAGTTGATTCCGCTCGCTGATGACCTTGAGTTTTCGTCCTTTTTGGTGAAGTACTTTATTTTGGTTGTTTTTTTTGAGCTTTCGCTGTGACGGGTGTTTTTTTCTTCAATTAAACTCTTGAAACCCTTTTTTTGGCTAGTGTTTATTGTTGATGACTTTGGTTTTGTCTTGGATTTTCTCTGATTGTTCAATATGGCTGACCCTTCTCCTATCCCTGGACCTAAATTTCGCAAGTGTGCGAGGGATTGCAACAAACGTCTTCCCAAGGCCTCTATCGACCCACGTACCGTTTGTTCTAATTGCCGGGGTAAATCCTGCCAATTAGGAGATCGGTGTGATGAGTGCGTGGTCTTGTCCGAATTCGACTGGCTTGAATATGATAAATATACTCGTAAGCTGGAGAGAGATAGGGTGAGGAGAAGCTCCTCTAGGTCGTTGGATTTTTCCTCCTCCCATGCCCCTGAACCTAATCCTTCCCCTGTAGTAGTTGTTCCTGAACCCCCTACTAGCACTCATGAACTGCTACTGCTACTGCTGCTCCTTTGCTTGTTGACATTGCCTGTCAAGCGTTGCCGCCGCGGCAGGTCTCTCCTTTTCATGAGACTCTGCAATTGTCGGACGAGGTTCCTTCAGATGAGGAAGTTGCTGATCCCCCTCCAACTGATATTCCTTTGGGGACTTTGTCAGACGGAGAGGAGCCTAAAGCTGCTCAGCCCTCTATGGACTTTAAAAAAATCATGCTGATTTTTAAGGATCTGTTTCCGGACCATTTTGTAACTGCTGCTCCTCGTTCGCCTCCGTCAGAGTTTACGCTCGGCCTAGCTACTTCGAAGCCGTAGTTTACTAAGCTAGTGCTCTCTCGCTCCTCTAAGAGAGCTTTACGTTTGCTAGGCGACTGGTTGATCACCAGGAGGAGTTTGGGGAAGACAGCCTTTGCTTTCCCCCCTTTTAAACTGGCTTCTAGAGCGAGCGTCTGGTATGACACGGGAGAAGTTCTCGGCTTGGGAGTTCCTGCCTCTGCCCAGGGAGACTTCTCAAGCTTCGTAGACTCTCCCCGTCGCCTGGCCATGAGACGCTCTAAAGTTTACTGGTCCTCCTCGGACCTTGACCATCTCCTCAAAGGGGTTTACAGGGCCTTCGACGTTTTTAACTTCTTAGATTGGTCGCTAGGAGCCTTAAGCAGGAAGATCTCTTCAGCCGACCGTGATGTTTCCGTGCTTATTATGTCCTGCATGGACAAAGCCATCCGTGATGGCTCTAATGAGCTCGCCGCTACCTTTACGGCAGGAGTCCTGAAGAAGAGGGAGACTCTTTGCTCGTTCCTTTCGGCAGGAGTAACTCCCTGCCAAAGGTCGGAGCTTCTCTTTTCCCCGTTGTCATCTGCCTTGTTTCCTCAGCAGTTGATCAAGGATATTGCGGCTTCTCTGGTGCAGAAGGATACCCACGACCTGATGGCTACGTCGGCGCGTAAGGCTGCTCCTTCATCGTCTTATGTCGTAAGACCCAAGATCGATACCCCAGCTACGAGGTTTATCCCGCCCTTTCGTGGCAGAGCCCCCAGTAGGGAAGGCGCTCGTGCCGACAGTAAAAGAGGCAAGAGGAAAGGATCCAATTCCTCCCGTGGCAGAGTCTGACTGCCCACGTCCTCAGACAGCGGTAGGGGCCAGACTGAACAACTTCTGGCAGGCCTGAGAGAAGAGGGGTGCAGACCGAGAGTCTGTGTTGTTGCTCAAGGAGGGGTACAAAATACCTTTTGTACGGAGACCTCCTCTGGTAACAGTTCCTTTAGACCTCTCTCCCAGGTATCGAGAGGAGACAAGCACTACATCAGCAGGTGTCTCAGTTGCTAGAGAAGGGAGCGGTGGTGAAAGTCTCGGACCTTCAATCACCGGGATTTTACAACCGTCTCTTCCTAGTCCCAAAGCATACAGGAGGTTGGAGGCCAGTGCTGGATGTCAGTGCGCTCAACGTTTTTGTTGTAAAAACAAAATTTACGATGGAGACCACGATGTCCGTCCTAGCAGCGGTCAGAGAGGGAGACTGGATGGTCTCTCTCGACCTGCAGGATGCGTACTTCCACATTCCTATACACCCGGATTCTCAACCATATCTAAGGTTTGTATACAGGAATGTGGTGTACCAGTTCCGAGCACTGTGCTTCGGGCTCAGCCCTGCTCCTCTTGTTTTTACGAGGCTCATGAGGAATGTGGCAAAATTTCTTCATTTATCGGGAATTCGAGCCTCCCTGTACCTGGACGACTGGCTACTCAGAGCGTCGTCCCGTCATCGCTGTCTGCAGGACCTTCAATGGACGTTGGACTTGCAAAGGAGTTGGGACTGTTAGTGAACTTAGAAAAGTCTCAACTGAATCCCTCCTAGACGATTCTCTATTTGGGGATGGAGATTCGCAGTCTAGCTTTTCGGGCTTTTCCGTCTGCCACCAGGAGAGATCAAGCCTTGCTCAAAGTCCGCCTCATGCTGAGAAAAGACCGTTGCTCAGTGAGAAGTTGGATGAGCCTCCTAGGGACTCTGTCATCCCTGGAACAATTTATCTCGCTAGGGAGACTTCACCTTCGCCCTCTCCAGTTCCATCTAGACTCCCATTGGGACAAGGGCAAGACTTTGGAAGCTGTTTCAATCCCGATCTCCGAGCCAGTAAAGACGTGCCTGAACTGGTGGGACAGCAACATAAGTCTTCGAGAGGGTCTGTCCCTGGCGGTCAAGAACCCAAACCACGTGTTATTCTCAGACGCGTCGGATTTGGGTTGGGGAGCGACTCTGGACGGTCTGGAATGTTCGGGTCTTTGGACGTCGGATCAGAGGAGCCTGCACATCAACTGCAAGGAGCTGTTGGCTGTTCACTTGGCCTTGACGAGTTTCGAGAGTCTTCTACGAAACAAAGTGGTGGAAGTGAATTCGGACAACACCACAGCCTTGGCGTACATCTCCAAGCAAGGAGGCACTCACTCTCAAACACTGTTCGTCATCGCAAGGGACCTCCTTATCTGGTCAAAAGATCGAGGCATCTCACTGTTGACAAGGTTCATCCAGGGGGAATTGAACGTCTTGGCGGACTGTCTCAGTCGGAGAGGTCAGGTGATCCCCACAGAATGGACCCTCCACAAGGACGTGTGCAAGAGTCTTTGGATGACTTGGGGTCAGCCCACCATAGACCTCTTTGCGACCTCTTTGACCAAAAGGCTCCCGACCTATTGCTCTCCAGTCCCAGATCCAGAGGCGGCCCACATAGATGCCTTTCTGCTGGACTGGTCTCACCTAGACGCATACGCATTCCTGCCGTTCTAGATCATCAACAGGGTTCTGCAGAAGTTCGCCTCTCACGAAGGGACAAGGTAGACGTAGGTTGCTCCCCTCTGGCCCGCGAGAGAGTGGTTCACAGAGGTACTTCAATGGCTGGTAGACGTTCCAAGGAGTCTGCCTTTAAGGATGGATCTCTTACGGCAGCCCCTCGTAAGGAGTCTTCATCAAAGCCTCCCCGCGCTTCGTCTGACTGCCTTCAGACTATCGAAAGACTCTCAAGAGCTCGAGGATTTTAGAAGGAGGCAGCCAGAGCAATCGCGATGGCTAGGAGAACATCTACCATCAAGGTCTACCAGTCGAAGTGGGAGGTCTTTAGAGATTGGTGCAAGTCATCATCCATTTCCTCTTCCAGTACCTCTGTAGCCCAAATTGCAGACTTTCTCCTGCATCTGAGAAATGTTCGCTCCCTCTCTGCTCCCACTATTAAGGGCTACAGGATCATGTTGGCTTCTGTGTTCAGACATAGAGGCTTGGATCTGTCCAATAATAAAGATCTCCAAGATCTCCTTAAGTCCTTCGAGACCTCTAAGGAGCGTCGTATGTCAACGCCTGCTTGGAACTTAGACGTGGTCCTAAGGTTCCTAATGTCCGACAGGTTTGAGCCATTGCATTCAGCCTCCCTGAAGGATCTCACCCTCAAGACGCTTTTTTTGGTGTGCTTGGCTTCGGCTAAAAGGGTCAGTGAGATCCATGCCTTTAGTAAAAACATCAGCTTCTCTACAGATAAAGCCACATGTTCGCTTCAGCTTGGTTTTTTGGCCAAAAATGAACAGCCTTCTCGTCCTTGGCCTAAATCTTTTGATATACCTTGCCTATCAGAGATCGTAGGCAACGAGGTTGAAAGAGTACTGTGCCCAGTTAGAGCTCTTAAGTTTTATTTAGCTCGTACCAGATCTTTACGAGGTGGGTCTGAGGCCTTATGGTGCTCCGTTAAGAAGCCCTCATTGCCTATGTCTAAAAATGCTTTATCGTATTTTATTAGATTTTTAATCCGAGAGGCACATTCTCACTTAAGTGAAAAAGATCGTTGTTTACTTAAGGTCAAGACGCACGAAGTAAGAGCGATAGCAACTTCCGTGGCTTTTAAGCAAAACAGATCTTTGCGAAGTATTATGGACGCGACCTTTTGGAGGAGCAAGTCAGTGTTCGCTTCATTTTACTTAAAAGACGTCCAGACTCTTTATGAGGACTGCTACACACTGGGTCCATTCGTTGCAGCGAGTGCAGTAGTGGGTGAGGGTTCTACCACTACATTCCCTTAATCCTAATATCCTTTTAATCTTCTCTTGAAATGTTTTTAATCTTGTCTTGGGTTGTACGGAAGACTGGGAAGTCTTTCGCATCCTTTTTGATTTGGCGGGTGGTCAAATGTCGTTTCTTGAGAGCGCCCAGATTAAAGGTTTTGATGAGGTCCTGTTGTATGGGTGGTCGCCCTGGATATAACAGCTCCTGGGAGTCTTTCAGCATCCTGAGAGGATGGCTGGGCTTCGTGAGGAAAGCGGACTAATAAGGCAGAGTAATCGTCAGAGTCAGCTTCCTTACCAGGTACCTATATTTAAGTGGGTTTTGTTATGATATAATTGTCAAAAACTCATGAGCATATACGCCTTTATTGTATTAATACTGGTCTCTACCCACCACCATGGGTGTGAATCAGCTATTATATATTCACCGGCTAAGTTTAATATTTAAAAATGATATTTTGATTATAAAATAATTTTTTGAATATACTTACCCGGTGAATATATAAATTAAAGGCCCTCCCTTCCTCCCCGATAGAGACCCAGCGGACTGAGAAGAACTGGAGACCTTGACAAGTATATGCGGTATCTGGCCGATAGTCGGCGCTGGTGGTCACACCCGCAACCTTCATGGCGATCGCTCGCGAGTTTTTGGTATCTGTCGAGCCGTCCGAGAAGTCAGCTATTATATATTCACCGGGTAAGTATATTCAAAAATTTATTTTATAATCAAAATATCATATTTTTGGAAACCCTTAAGATTTAAGGGTTCTTTACACACACACACACACACACACACACACATATATATATATATATATATAAATATATAAATATATAAATATAAATATAAATATAAATATAAATATAAATATATATATATATATATATATATATATATATATATATATATATATATATATATATATATATATACATACATACATACATACATACATACATACATACATACATACATACATACATACATACATATATATATATATATATATATATATATATATATATATATATATATATATATATATATATATATATATATATATACGTTATTGCGATATCTGTTAATTTTAATAATAACAAATCACTATTTTTGGGAACCTTTAAGAATTAAGGCTTCTTTACGTTTATATCTGTTATTCCTATATCTATTCATTTGAATCATATAACGTGTAACTTTCCTGATAGTTATATATAACTACAGGGTGAGTATGTATAACATTTTTATATAGCAAGAACTAGAAACGATTTTGCATTCTCAATCAAGCCCTTGGCAGTAAAGAAAGATCTATCACAACGTGCAGGACTAATTTTGGTCTTTTGTGTAAGAGTTAAAAGTGCAAGTTTCAGTGCTAAATTAGTGCAGGGAATTTATCCAGCACAGTGGACGTTTTTTCCTAGCCTTAGGCCTCTTCCAAGCTCCCCAACCCCTGGGAGAAGGAATGTCGATCAGCCAAAGGAAACGACAGGCGTTAGCTCACGAGCAGACGTCCTCTCGAGCGTTCCTGTTGACGATCCCAAGAATGCTCGCCCTTGCCATGGGGAAGCAAAGAGCGTTGGACGTTAAGCTACTAACATTGCTGTTAAAGTCTTGCATTGCATCACATTTGCTAATAATAGCAATACTATAATGCTTATGAACCAACATAGACACGGTTTTTGTTTTAGAGCGCCAGTCGGCCATGAGAACCCTCTGATGAACTGAACGCGCCTAGTGACGTAATGAAGATCATTTTACGCTCGGCGCTAAGTCTTTCAGGACGCTCGGCGCCACTTCTTTCAGGACGCTCGGCGCCACTTCTTTCAGGACGCTCGGCGCCACTTCTTTCAGGACGCTCGGCGCCACTTCTTTCAGGACGATCGGCGCCTCGTCTTTCAGGACGCTCGGCGCCTCGTCATTCAGAACGCTTGGCGCCACGTCTTTCAGGATGTTCGGCGCCACGTCTTTCAGGACGCTCGGCTCCACGTCTTTCAGGATGTTCGGCGCCACGTCTTTCAGGACGCTCGGCTCCACGTCTTCTCGGACGCTCGGCGCCTCGTATTTCAGAATGCTCGGCGCCTCGTCTTTCAGGACGTTCAGCACCACGTCTTACAAGATCTTTGTCAGTAGTAGACATTGGTGATCACTTTTCTCCTGTTGAATTTTAGATTCTAAGAAGGAGAAGATCCTTATTCCTTTCGTCATTCAGTTGATTTAGAAACTCATGAAAGTTTTTATGATTAGTTTCCAAATTATTTTATGCCTGTTGCTTCACGTTTGCCACCCTCTGAATTTACACGTGGTTATCAATGAAGCTTTAAGGATGGTGGGACACTGTTTAGAGTCTCAGAAGCACCAAGGAAAGACAGCTTTCTTTTTTCTTCTGAATAACCTGGCCTCTAGATCTTGTATCTGAGGTACGAGATTTTTATTATTATCTCTAGCCAAGCTACAACCATAGTTGGAAAAGTAAGATGCTTTAACCCCAAGGGCTCCAATAGGGAAAAAATAGCCCAGTGAGGAAAGGAAATAAGGAGATAAATAAATGATGAGAAGGATTTAACAATAAATCATTCTTAAAACAGTAACGTCGTCATAACAACGTCTAAACAGATATGTCATATAGGGTGGAGGTCTAGCCACGTTATGGTCGAGGACCTTGTGGCAGCCCCACAGAGACTGTTACAACCCCCTGGGTGGATTGCTGAGTCTCTCAAGGAATGCAGGTAAATGAGACATATAAATAAGGTCAAGGACCTTGTGGCAGTCCCACAGAGATTTTTACAGCCCCCTGTGTGGATCGCTGAATCTCTTAAGAGATCCAGACAGTGGGGCAGGATAACGTTGAGGTCCGTGCTATTCCTTTAGGATGGATGCGAAATCTTTTTCCTAGTGAAACCTCCTTTGTTAGTTACTCTGATAAGACCTCTCTTCATAACAGACTTTGCAACATCAAATATCTCTCTTTTGGGAGAGGGAGGCTTTTATCCAGTCCTGGATGTAACTGCTCTCTATGCCTTCGTTCAGAAGTCAAAGTTCTCCATGGAGACATCAAAATCATGAACTATTTAAAGTCTCATGTCAGCCTGGTCACAAGGCAAAGCAGAGTCTTGTTTTCGCCTTCAGGCAGTAGAGCCAGACGACATAACTTCTGGCAATCTTGGGAGAAGAGGGGAGCAGACCTTTGGTCAGTACATCTTCTGAAGGAGGATTACAATTTCCTTTCATAGGAAAACCTCCTTTAGTTTTAGCTCCCATAGATCTCTCTCGCAGTTCTAGAGAAGAGTTTAAGAGGCAGGCTTTGCATTTAAACTTTTGCTAAATGTAGCAGAATAATGCACTCAAGAGACATCAGAGCCTCCCTGTATCTGGACGATTGATTTATCAGAGCTCTTTCTTGCGATCTTCATGAAGGATTTTCAGATAACTTTGAACCTTTCAGAAGAATTGCGTATTCCTGTCAACTAGACGAGTCTCTTCTGACACGAGGACGCTTAGCGCCACGTCTTACAGGACGCTCAGCGCCACTCCTTCTAGGACGCTCGGCGCCACGTCTTACAGGAAGCTCGGCGCCACGTCTTACAGGAAGCTCAGCGCCACGTCTTACAGGACGCTCGGCACCTCGTCTTTCAGGACGCTCGGCGCCACGTCTTACAGGAAGCTCGGCGCCACGTCTTACAGGACGCTCGCCGCCTCCTCTTTCAGGACACTTTACACCACGTCTTTCAGGACGCTCGGCGCCACGTCTTACAGGACGCTCGGCGCCCCGTCTTTCAGGACGCTCGGCGCCCTGTCTTTCAGGATGCTCAACGTTGGA
The DNA here is from genome assembly GCF_036898095.1 of Palaemon carinicauda. Lineage (NCBI taxonomy): Eukaryota > Metazoa > Arthropoda > Malacostraca > Decapoda > Palaemonidae > Palaemon > Palaemon carinicauda. The sequence continues at coordinate 29,705,938 of NC_090758.1, read as the reverse complement.
GATCCTGAAGGAGGCATGACATTGAAAATGAGAACCTCGGACTTCGTGGTGACAGAAGTCGAATCAAATGTCGAGATCAAGGACGCCTTAGTTCCGATCTCTTTGATCACGAAAGTTTTTTTTATCGAGCATCTAGCCTTAGTACAACGCAGCGACATAGGCGGTGATCTGGGTTTCCTTGACGCCAGGAGTCAGGACCTTAAATACATGTATCCTGATAAACACAACGTCACTACTTCCGTTAGATCTTCTGACACCATCACAACAAATACTTTATTTAAGGATGATGATTCAGAGTCAAGTTTTTTCTGGCTTTTAAGTCTCCTTTTAGAACGGAGCAAGCCTTCTTGAAACTGCAATCTTTCTAAGATACAGAAGTGTTCTGCGAGGAAGTGGATGAGTGTGTTGGGAAACCTCTCCTCTTGGGGAGGGGGTTTTTTCCCTGGGAAGACTGATTCTTTCTTGGTGGCCATTGTTATGTCACTGTTCATCCTAGTTTTCCTGGACCAGGGCTCGATTCCCGGCCAGTCAGAAGCTAGAAGCTATGATCCTTATGTGAGTCATCTTTATTCTCTCCATTTCAACCTCAATCATTTTGGGACAAGGAGAAGGTCTTGAGTCGATATGCATCTCTTTTAGGATGCTATAAGAAGTTGCCTTCTGTGGTGGTTCGATCCAGTCAAACTTCCGGAAGGTCACCCCTTTTGAACAGAGGATCTTAGACCTTGTGTTGTGTCTCCTCACCTCGGTTTCGGGGTGGGAGCAACACTTGACAGTCGGAAGCTTCGGGACTTTAGACAGAGGATCAGAAGAGCTTCCTCATCACCCAAAGGAACTGTTGACAGTCCAGTTGGCTCTCAAAAAGCTTTGAAGGGTCAGTTAGGAACAAAGTGGTGCAGGTCTATGCCGATCACACCACAGAATCGGCTTTCATTGCCAAGCAAGACGGAACCCACTCGAGGTTCCTTTTCGGGACTGAGAGGAGTCTTCTCATCTGGGTTAAGGAGAAGAGTGTATTCCTTCTAACAAGGTTCTTTAAGAAAGAGAAGAACTTCTGGAAGAACAGTCTCAGCTGGAGAATGGACACTCCATCGAGAAATCTGCAAGAATCTGTGGCGACTTTGGTGTCGTTCTAGTAAAGTCCTATTCGTGACTTAACAGTCAAAGAGACTAGAATCCACATAGACGCTTTCCTATTAGTCTGGTCCAATCTGGATGTGTACGTTTTCCTCGTTCTATTTCCTTACAAGGTGGCACAAAAGTTTGTGTCACACGAAGGGACCAGGTGACTTTAGTGGCCTTCTTTTGGCCCTCAAGAGGATGGTTCACAAAGATACTGGAATGGATGGTGGACTCTCCTAGAAGTCTTCCATTAAGAGTAGTTTTACTCAAACAACCTCTCTTGAAAAGTTACCCTTCTAGTCTCCAAGCTTTTCTTCTGGCTATCTTCAGCCTTTTGAAACCTCACAGGATCTAGACGTTTTCGAAAGAGGCAGCCAAGTCTTTTACAAGTGCAATAAGAACTTCTACCATCAGGATTTATCAATCAAAGTGGGAAGCGTTAGAGAATGGTGCAGTGTCAACTGTTTTTCTCTTCCAGTATCTCTACAACTCGGATGGCTGACTTCCTGTTTTTACCTTCAAAGGGACCTCATTTGTTCATCCTCTTCCATCAAGGGATACAGTTGTGTGTTAGCGACTGTTGTCAGACACAGTATCTTGGACCTTTCGATTGATAAAGTCCTACAGGAATGTCTCAACTTGCTTGAAACATCAATCAACCAGGATTCACCAGCTTCGATCCTGAAGTTCCTTATGAGTTTCCGAATTTTTCGGATATGGTTAGCGAGGAGTTGGAGAGAGTCCTGTGTCCAGTAAGAACCCTGAAGTCCTACCCAGGCAGTGTGAAGGAGTTGCGAGGTAAGGCGAAAGCTCTTTGGTGCTCGATTAAGAAGCCCTCGTTGTCAGATGTCAAGAATGTCCTTTCATTCTACATCAGACTCTTATAAGAGAGGCTCATATACACTACAGTGAGACTGGCCTCAAGTTTTTAAGGTCAAGACGCATGAGGTTAGTACTATAACAACTTGAATGACCTTCAAGCAGAATAGATTGTGGTGGAGTATTATGGACACAACCTTTTGGGCGAGTAAATCTGTGTTTACTTCACACTATTTTAATCGTGTCCAGACTCTCTATGAGGACTGCTACACTCTGGGACCATTTGTGATAGCGAGTGCAGTAGTGGGTGAAGGATCCACCACTACGTTCCCATAATCCCAATAACCTTTTCTTCTCTTGGAACTTTTATTTGTTTTTATGGTTGTTTGTGGAGACTGTCAGTTATTGGAGGAGGTTCTGTCATAATGAGGTATATACACCAGTTTGACAGTCCCTACGAGATCTTCAGCCCCTGGGAGGATCGCTGGATCTCATAAGGCTAGCAGACATAATGAGACAGAGAATCATTGAAGTCAGCTTCCTTATCAGGTACAAACCCTTAAGTTAGTTTTAATTAACTCTTAAGAAAAATTCCAGATATACTAGCTGTCTCTAACCCTTCACCAAAGGTGTTAATCAGCTATATATATATAACTACTGGGTAAGTCTTATGTTTAAAAATGGCTTTTTCATTATAAAATAAATTTTGGAACATACTTGCCCGGTAGTTATATATAATTAAAGTCCCACCCTCCTCCCCTCTAAGTGACTAGAGGCATGGAATATATGAGGGTTCTTGGAATGGTTCCTAGGTACCTCGCTTGGGCGCAGGGGTGGTACATCAGGCTATCCAATCGGCGATTGGCGCGAGATTCTAATTTTCTGCCGTGACGTCAGGGACGTAAGATATATATATAACTACCGGGTAAGTATGTTCAAAATTTTATTTTATAAGGAAAATACCATTTTTAAATATTTTAATTTTTTTTTTTATGTCGGGAATCTTTAGCAATGAGCTATGGGAGACTGATGAATTGAGGATTATAATTTGGCTGGTCTTCAATGAGAGCATAGTTTCTGAAAAAAAAAATCTAGCTGTAATAGCTGGAATTTTAAAGGTAAGGTTAATAAAGGTCATAGTTTGTTAGATTTGAATGTTTTTAAAAAAGTTGCCCCATCAATAGATTGAGGTTAAATTGAATTTTAAGTAAATTAGAAATGGATTAGCCCTTTTAAGTTAGAATTGGATTAGATAAATTTGAATTAGAATTGAATTAGCTCATTTATGAATTATGATGATTATAACTGGTCAATGGATTGCATTAAGAGGCAACTTCATGGATTGAGTCCATAAGATTTTATTCAAGTTATGATTTGATTCATAATTAGTTATTCAATGAAGAATTTTCTTGATAGTATATTACAGTATGATTGCTTTCATTCTGTGTTGCATTGACAATTGTTAGTTGGACTAACTCTAGGTTTTATCCAATGAAAGGAGTTGAAGATTTTCAGTGCTCTTTTTTTTCTACTTACAAACTTTGTGCTGTGCTATTTGATATGGAATTAAAATTTCGGCATAGCTGGAAACTAGTCATTAACTCTTTACGAGTCGTTAACAGCACACCACTATTTAGGAGGGGTAAACCAGCCACCCCACTCATGCCCTCGCCTAGTGTTTTATGTGTTTTGTTTTTGGCACGGTGGAGTCAAGACATGTTGTTTTACTTTCCCATAAACCCTTTAATAAAAACTGGGTATAAACTCACTTTTTCTTTTTCTCTCACAGATGTGTGGTATTTTCAAGGGCTACTAATATGCGGGTTTGCCCGGGCATCAAAGGTCACACTTGCGTGACTGACAATCATTCATTTCTTGCTGCACTCAGGCATCTCTTGGTGAAAACAGTACGGTAGGTGATGGAAGATGGAAGTTTAAAATTAATTCTTTTCTTGGGGTCGTCCTCAATGTCCGCTATCCACGGAATGTTTGTGTGGTTTCCTCCAGAGGACGTACAAGTAAGAGCAATTGGCCATTTGACCATTGGACGACTGTCAGGTGCGGAGGGACCTACTGCCTATGGCTGAGTGTTAGTCTTATATTTTGTGATGCTACACATTAACTCTGGCCTTCCTTGCGGCTTTCAGGTTCCCTTTCTAAGGAATGGTTCTTGTAGAGGCTGAAGCTAGGGGCACAGTGGAAGTCATTCTGCCTCTGTGTTGGCCACCCCCCCCTTCCCGAGACACTGGAGTGGCGTTCCCTCCAGAAGGTCTCTTGCAATTTGCCAAAGAATCCTCTTTCACTTCTCTCCCACTTGAAGTGAGCATGCCATCTAAACTACTTCAACCACCTAAGTTTGCTCAGCATGCTGTGCACACTCGGCACCCTGGGTTTGCTCAGGTCACCAAGTTCCTTCAGTAGGGTAAAGTGTCTGTTCCTCTACTCTCTAAGATAGGTCATCTTAATCGTCAATGCGAAAAGGCCTCGTTTCTCGAATGGCCTCCCCCTTGAGTACCTAGCAAGTGGGCATTAGATTAATCTATGCCTTGCTCTAGCTCTTTGGAGCATCCTGATGGTGGCTGGTGCAATCGGCTTGTAGTCTCAGCCCTTCTCCACCATGCCCCTAGGTCCCTGAGTCTCGTGGGGTATCACCCTTCATGGTCATTGCCACAGGCTTCAACCCCTTACAGGGTAGAACCCACTATTTCTGACATTTTTGAGCGATGACAGTGAGCATTCCATACTAGCACGAACCACCACCTATAAGAGTACACAAGGCAGGTTCCTTGATGAATGTTTGTGCCCCTATTCAAAGTGCTATGGCAAGTAGACGAACAAGGCCTAGTGGTGTGGAAGAGTTATGCACTTCCTTGCGCACTCGCCCACCATGCATTGGAGAGGTGGGCGGGCGAGTTCAAGCTGATAAAGGTATTTTCGCTTCTCTGGCTGTGCACACTACACCAGTAATGGGCCCCTTGGTTTGCTTGCCAAGTGAAGTAGCTGTTTGTCATCGACAGGTTGACGAACATTCATCTGTTAGTTCATTTGGCTGTCTCTTCATTTGTGAAGGACTCTCCATAGTTTCAGTAGTTCCTAAGGGTTGTGAAGCAGGGGTTTAGCTAACCGGTTCCAGCTTCACTATCAGAGGCCGTTTTTCGACAAGTCTCTATCCCCCTCATGGCTTCAGGAACTTCTGATGGTTCAGATCAACCTGTGGACCCCATACATAGAAGTACTGCAGTGAGACATGCTCCTTCTCTGGCTGTCATATGTGCTCCAGCTCCAACTGAGTGGTTGTCCAGGTACCAGAAATACCTAGACTCAAAGGCCTCCCATGTTGGCCTTGACCCCATTTGGTAGAATCTGGGTATCATCCCAGTAAAACTGACCAACAGGTTGGGAGGACGTGAGAGATCCGTACCATAGAAGATACCCATCACCTAGGGATAATTAGGGGTTCAAGTTTTCCAAGGGAGATGTCATTCATGGACAATTATCTGTCTACAGTAGAGTTTGTGATGACCGAACCAGCTGCTCTATTTCCCGAGCCCATAGCAGTCCAGGCAGAGCCTCCACATGCCCCGTGCCCCAAGGACGTTGCTCTAGGGGAGACTTCTCCTCTAATTGACTCCTTTTCAGCCAAGGCACAGTAGCAGGGAAAAATGAAAAACCTTCTAAGAACAGAGCATCAAAATGTTTTTGAGACTTAAGGTCAGCAGAAGGGTATTTTTGATTCACTTCCAGCCTCAGAATTATCTTCCCTTGAATGAAGCGCCTGTTTGTTAGCACAGGTAGGGTCAAGAGGAAGGTGACGTGAAACACTGTTTCCTCCTGGATCAGACAAATCATTGATCCAGTCATCAATTCTTTTTTTTTCCCTTAAGGAGGATTGTAACTCAGCTCATGATGTCAGTGACACAGGTTTTGGAAACATCAGTCTACCTTCACAAACAATTACCTGCTGGAAGTGACCCACAGGTTCATAGTCATGTTTATGCTAGGACCTGTTGTAGCTGCTCAGCAAGTGATAAAGTTACCTTAGCTCCTTTTACTGGACTATTAGCAGTTGTTTGAGGGCTGAGGTTACGGTTTTATACTAGGATGAACGTAAAGATGGACTGGCATTTTCTTCCTCTTTCACTCTTGGGGCATAAAATCCAAGACACTGTGAGCGGGACTCGACCTAAGTTCCATGTAGCTTATAGATGTTCTATAGATATAGTAAAGAAGTGTCAACCCAACACTCCCTACAAGGCAGAGTGTGGTTTGTAGAAACAGCGTTTGTTCCGTAGCCGAAATACAAACCTTAGCTATTTACTTGGGGTAGTACTTTCGGCGTAGCTGAAATGACGAGCCATTAGAATTTTAATGAGGGTTAATTACCCCCACGCTAGTTAGCAAGGGGATAGGGGAGTGGTAGCTAGCTACCCCTCCCCCCCTCACACACCGGTGAACTGCTTCACTTCACTTCTGGCTCGGGCGATGAGCAGACGTCTCTGCTTCGCCCTCGCATCATTGACAGCCTTAATTTTGTTTTGCTTTTTCTTTCAGCTTGTGTGCTTGAAGTTGGCCTCATCCTTCCTTCCTATCATGCGGAAGTGCCCTGGACTCCCCGACCGCCCTTGTGGAACGTTCATGTCAGCGGTCGAGACGGACCCTAACACCTTGTGTCCGCATTGTCGAGGTCAACGGTGTGAAAGGGATAAAAACTGTAGTGAGTGCAGGGAGTGGCCTACCTCCCAGTGGGAGAGGTTTGCCTGGTGGCGTAATAAGAAGTCTAAGCATGACCTTTCTCTTTCAAGGGCTGCCTTGAAGAAGGAAGGTTCCAAGCACTCTTCTTCCGGTGCCCGAACCTCCTCCGAAGCTCCCACTCGATCGGTCTCTCGTGAGAGGCCGGCGAGTGTTAGCGTAGGCCTTTTTTTTGTTTCCCAATCTCGGGGTTCGGGAGAGGGCGTTGTCTCCCATAGCGAGGCAGCTCCCCCACCTCCTCCGCGGGAGGGCATTGATCTTGTTGATGACCATGTTGCTAACGATGATCTCTTACAACTTTGGGCTTCCTTGGGGCTTAAGGGCTCGCCTTTCAGGGAAGCCCTGTTTGACCTGATCCAGTTGGGTGCAGCTGTCAAACAGTCGCCGGTAATAGCAGAGGTAGATCCTCTGTCTATTGCCGACGTTGTTGTGGCAGAGGCTTCCGACGGGTCTGGTCAAACCCCTGCTGCGGTTGCCGATGTTGCTGAAGGCTCAGTTCCCCCCTCCGAACATCCTTCGAGGGAGGAGCTGGGTCCAACGGTCTCTCCTGCGGGTGATTCTCCCCCTCGGGGAAGTGCACTGACAGAGACTCCTCTTCGGAGGACAGACGATGGTGTTTCTGTGCCTCGAGGTCGTCTTCGCCGTAAGGCTCGCCCTCCTCTCCGCCGTAGAGGCCTTCCTTCTCCTTACAAGGGAGTTAGGAGGCGCCTCTTTAGATCTTCGCCTTCGACGTCCCCCGCAGAAGACCCTCCACGACGAGAGCTTACCGTTGCAGCTGCATCGCTTGACCTCTCCACAGATTGTTCGCGATCTCCGACGCCTGCCAGACCTTCCAGTCTTCCATCTCCACAGATTGTTCGCGATCTCCGACGCCTGCCAGACCTTCCAGTCTTCCATCTCCGTTCCTGGACGCTGATGCTCAGTGGGCGCCAACGCTCCCCGTTGTCCAACGGGCACCGGTCCCTTCGGGGAAAAATGGCTTATCCCACAATGTGGGCGAGTCCCTTAAGAGCCAGGTCTTACCTGCGCGCCCACGATCTCCAGCGCGCTCGCGCGCTGCTCTCCTGCTGACCAGACTTCTACTGATTCAACGCGCCGACGATCTCCTGAGTCTCGCCGTAGATCTCCTGCTCGCCAGTGCTCTCCTGCGCGCGCCAGCGCTCACCTGCGCGCCAGCGCTCTCCTGCGCGCCAGCGCTCTTCTGCGCTACAGAGACCTCCTGTGCGCCAGCGCTCTCCAGCTCGCCAGTGCACTTCTGTTCTTGCTGCGCGCAATGCGCGCCATCAGTCTCTTGAGCGCCCACGATCTCCTGCTCGTCAGCGCACATCTGCGCGCCCTGTTCCTGATGCGCGCCAACGTTCGCCAACGCGCCCATGATCTCCGGATCTGGGCGCAGGCAAGGACATTGTTCCTCCGCCTCCTCGCCGACATTCGCCTACGCGCCAGCCATCGCCTGCGCGCCATCGCGCGCACTCAACTGTGAGCACTTTTAAGGCAGTCCGAGATGTCTCCTGAGCCCGCCCACGAGCGATCGCCTTTGCATGCCACCTCGACCTTTGGTCCTGCGCCGCAGCTGGTTCCTTCTGAACGCGCAACTGCGCACCAACGATCTCCTGCGCGCCAGCGATCTCCTACGCTCCCTCGCGATCTATCGCCTGCGTGCAAGCGCTCTCCAACGCGCCCACACTCCAGATCGCCACAGGTCTCCGACACGCCCACGCCCTATCTCGCCTGTGCGTAGTCGATCGCCTTTTCGCGCTACGCGCCATCGCTCGCCAACGCGTCATCACTCGCCAATGCGCCATCGCTCGCCAACGTGCCATCGCTCGCCAACGTGCCATCGCTCGCCAACGTGCCATCGCTCACCAACGCCCCATCGCTCGCCAACGCACCACCGATCGCCTACGCGCCATCGTTTTCCAGACCGCCAGCGCTCGCCCTTACAATCGCGCGCACCCTCACCTGCGCACCCTCACCTGCGCGCCCACGTGCAATTTCACCTGCCCGCCCACGCGCACCTTCGCTTGCGCGCCCATGCGCACCTTCGTTTGCGCTCCCACGCGCACTTACACCTGCGCGTCCACGAGCACCTTCGCTTGCGCGCCCACTCGCCAGCGCACCCACTCGCCCACTCGCCAGCGCACCCACTCGCCCGAGCGCCCACGCGCACCCTTGGCCCTGCGCCCGCGCCTTCATCTCCGCGCGCCCGCGCGTATGAGCACCAACGTTCGGCCGCGTGCAAACCAGCGATTCAACCATCGCGCAAGCGCCAGCGCGACCTTGCCAGCGATTCCTGCCGGGTTTCGCAGCGTGCCCAACCGTGCTAGTCTTCAGGGACGCATGCTTCCAGATCTTTGTCTTCACGATCTCCACCCCGCAAGCGCAGAGATGCGCACGTCCAGGAGCAGGAAGAATCTTCGGAGAGGTCTACGCAACATTCTTCTTTTCAGGCAGGCACTGTAGTATCCACTCTTAAGGATCAGCCGATCCTCCTGCGGGTGTTGTTGACACTGCGTCGGTCAGCCGTCAGCCTTGGTTCGGGTCCCTGATCAAAGCTATGAAGCCGGCCCCTCGCTGATTGGGACTGAAACCAACGGCAGCCTCATCCCCGCTGAAGAGAAGGAGAGGAGTGGACTTTTTGGTAACTTCTCCTAGGGTTAAGCTGGCTCCCAACAAGTCCGTCAGGAAGGCCCCTTCCCCTCGCAGACACTTTCTCCTTCCCCTGTGAACGAAGCCTTTCCGTCCTCAGGAGAATCCAGTGACGTGAGGCAGTCTTCCACGGCACAAATGGGAGGAACCCCACCTCGAGGAAGAGAACCGTCTCGTCTGGAGAGGAGCCCCAGACTTCTTTGCTTGAGTCCAGTATCCCTCCCAGGAGGGACCCTAAGGACTCGAAGACTGCTCCTAAGTCTTCAACCCGGATTCGACCAGAGCTAGCGAGACCCCAGGAGAACGTCCATGTATCTCCCCAAGTAGAGGTACTGGCGACAGGAGACCTTGCTGCCAGTCCACAAGGAGGAGAGCAGCACGAGTTGGAGAATGCGTTTTGGCAGGTCCTGAGTCTAATGAGGCAACTCAACGGATTCAAGGACCCCGAGACCGCCCCTCGCGAAGGCAAAGATACGGTCCTGGACCAAGTCTACGGTACCCCGAAGCTCCCAAAGCCCAGTGTGGCTCTGCCCTGGTCCCAGGGAGTGAAGAGTGCCAGAGACAAGGTTGAGGGCCAGCTCTCCGAACTCGCCTCCTCCAGCCATTCCTCTGCCGGGAACAAACTCCTCCCACCTCTTCGTGTACAACAGAGGAGGTACTTCGAGATCATGGGGGAGTCTTGTTTAGCTCTTCCCGTCCACTACTCTTGGGAAGAGCTCTCTAGGGGAATATCTCTCGAGAAACTCTCCGCCCGGCAGGTGACATTCTCGGCTACGGAGATCCTAAGTCAGAAGAAGGTTGCAAAGTGTGCCATGCAGGCCATTTCGTGGCTGGACATCTGGCTGGGGTCTCTGGGCATCCTGTTGTGATCCGAGGACTTGTCCAAGGAGAGCACCAGGAAGGCCATGGAGACTTTTCCTCCTCTCGGGCACGCGCTCCATTGAGTTCCGGGCTAACCAAGTTTTGAACTTGTGGGCAAACTCGATCCTAAAACGTCGTGATGCCGTGACTGAGAGGTTCAACTCGAAAGTCCTAGCCGTGGATGTCAGCAAGCTCAGACACTCCTCCATCCTTGGAGAGACTTTGTTCGAGCCCAAGGATGTGGAACGGACAGCTGAGAGGTGGAGGAAGTCGAATCACGATTCGCTCCTCCAAAGGGCCCTTACATCTCGGCCCTACAAGACTCTAGCTCCTCCGCAACATCAGCAGCCTCGTCAGTCTAGGACATCAAAACAGGCTCCGGTAGCAAAGACAAAGGTATATAAGCAGCAGCCCTTTCCTGTCAATGACAAGAAAGGCGGAAAGTCCTCCAGGGGAGGTAGGAATCCTAGGGGGAGCGGCCGAGGCCGTAAACGCTAGGATTGGCAATCCCCCTGCATGTCCACCAGTGGGGGGAGGCCTACAAAGTTGCGTGGACAGGTGGCAGAAACTCGGGGCCGATTCCTGCCCGATCTCTGTGATCAGCCAAGGATATCGCGTCCCGTTCATAACATCTCTTGCTCCCCTAACAGCGAATCCAGTGTCGTTGAGCTCCTATGACATGGGATCGGCAAAGGGGCTAGCCCTTCGGGCAGAAGTCGAGACCATGCTCAAGAAGGATGCTCTCCAGGAGGTCGTCGACGGCTCCTCAGGCTTCTTCAGTTGACTCTTTCTTGTAAAGAAGGCCTCTGGAGGCTGGAGACCTGTCATCGACCTCTCAGCTCTGAACAAGTTTGTCAAGCAAACTTCGTTCAGCATGGAGACAGCAGACACGGTCAGACTTGCAGTGAGACCGCTAGACTTCATGTGCACACTGGATCTGAAGGACGCGTACTTCCAGATCCCAGTCCATCCGTCTACCAGGAAGTACTTGAGATTCAGCCTAGACAACAAGATCTACCAGTACAAGGTGGTATGTTTCGGTCTCTCCAGAGCACCTCAGGTGTTCACCAGAGATTTCACCCTGATATCTTCGTGGGCACACAGGATCGGCATCCGTCTCCTTCGTTATCTGGACGACTGGCTAATCCTGGCAGACTCGGAGTCGACCCTTCTTCGACACCTAGACAAGCTTCTGGGACTTTGCCATGATCTAGGGATCATGGTAAATCTCAAGAAGTCTTCTCTGCTTCCAACTCAACGACTGGTATATCTAGGCATGATATTGGACACCAATCTCCACAAAGCCTTTCCATCAGACGACAGGATAGCAAGGCTGAGGAGGGTCGCAAGACCTTTACTCGGATGAGAGGAGCTCCCAACCCAATCTTGGTTACATCTCCTAGGTCACCTGGCCTCCTTGGCCCGTTTAGTTCCGAACGGCCGCCTCAGGATGAGATCCCTGCAATGGCGGCCCAAGTCCTGGTGGAATCAAGGCAACGATTCCCCGGAAACTCTGGTCCCTATAGGACCTGCGGAACGGACGGACCTTCAGTGGTGGCTGACCGACGAAAACCTTCGAAAGGGAGTGGATCTTCTCGTCCTCCCCCGGATTTGATGCTGTTCGCGGACGCGTCAAAAGAAGGGTGGGGGGCCCACGTTCTGAACCAGAGGACCTCAGGCCTATAGTCAGAATCAGAAAGGTACCTCCACATTAATCTGCTAAAAATGAAGGCCGTTTATATGGCCCTTCAACAGTTCCAACAGACCCTGGCGGGCCAATCCGTGGTGGTGATGAACGACAACACCACAGTAGTGGCTTATATCAACAAGCAGGGAGGTACCTTTTCACAACAGCTATCCCATCTTGCAGTAGAGATACTGAGGTGGACCGAAGTCCACTCGATTCCACTATCAGCTCGCTTCATTCCGGGCAAAAGGAATGTGCTTGCCGACAGTCTGAGCAGAGCATTGCAGATAGTGAGTACTGAGTGCTCTTTGGATCCTCAAGTAGCCAACAAAATCCTGACTTTGTGGGGTTCCCCCACAGTGGACCTGTTCGCGACAGCTTTGAACTTCAAGCTGCCGCTGTACTGCTCCCCAGTCCCGGACCCCAAGGCACTCTGGCAAGATGCCTTTCAACAACGGTGGGACAACATTGACGTCTATGCCTTTCCACCGTTCTGTCTGATGAGAAGGGTGCTCAACAAGACCAGACTATCGGTCAATCTGTCAATGACCTTAATAGCTCCGCTATTGCATCACGCAGAGTGGTTCCCGGACCTTCTGCAGCTCCTGACGGAACTCTCGAGAGAACTCCCCCCACGACACGAGCTACTCAAGCAACCACACTGCAACATCTACCACAAGGCCGTAGCTTCGCTTCGGCTTCACGCCTGGAGACTATCCAGTGTCTCCTCACAGAGAGAGGCTTTTTGCAACAAGTTGCGGAGAGGATGTCTCGACACCTGCGAAAGTCATCCGCAGTGGTCTACCAGGCAAAGTGGAGAGTCTTCTGTGGCTGGTGTCGTGGGAGGGGTATCTCTCCCCTCGATGCCACTATTTCAGCAATAGCGGAGTTTCTCGTGTATTTTCGGGAGGAAATGTGCCTTTCAGTCTCGGCGGTGAAAGGCTATCGCTCAGCCTTAAGCTTAGTCTTCAGGCTGAAAGGAATTGACATTTCATCCTCGCTGGAACTATCTTTACTCATACAAAGCTACGAACTTACCTGCCCTCAGTCGGAAGTGAGACCTCCTCCATGGAACGTGGTTCGCGTCCTCAGGGCTCTTAAGAGACCTCCGTTCGAACCATTACGCCATGCCTCTGATCTACACCTGACTTGGAAGATGGTGTTCCTGCTTGCTTTGGCATCAGCCAAGCGGGTCAGTGAACTTCATGGTCTCATACGACGTCGCCCATTCAAGGGGATGGGGGGAGGTAACGTTCAGGTTTTTCCTTGAGTTTGTACCTAAGACTCAGAACCCTGGAGTGCCGAACCCACTGTTTGACTCCTTCAGGGTTTCGAGTCTCCGTTCTGTAACAAGTGACCCACACCATCTGCTACTATGCCCAGTGAGAAGTCTGAGGCGTTATCTGAAGAGAACAGCTGCAATCCGTCCCCGCGTGCAAGCCCTGTTTGTGAGCACGGAAAGGACGAAGAGGAGGGTCTCCAAGAATAACATCTCAGCTTGGATTCGAATGGTCATCCACCACGCTTTGAATCCAGATCCTCCTCCATCACGTCGTCCCAGAGCACACAATGTCGGAGGCATTGCATCGTCTCTGGCTTTTAAGAGAAACTACTCGGTGAAGCAGGTGCTACAAGCTGGGGTCTGGAAACTTCAAACGACCTTCACAGCCCACTACCTGCAGGACGTGACCCACAGGGGCCTTGATACATTCTCTATCGGCCTTTTGGTGGCTGCACAACAGCTGGTCTAACCTCAGGCTCCTTAATGGACAGGTAGCAGAAGGTTGAGGGCATTGTTACCCGGCTTTAGACTTCATAAATGAAAGAGTATGTCTGGCCCTTACTTCTAGTTTCATCCTCACCTCTCTTGGGGAAAGCAGCATCCTGGGTTCTCTGCATAACTGACCTCAAACCTCTGCAGGTAAACCATGCCTCCTTGTGTTCCTAGTATTAAGATAATACTGTCGCGTCCCCCATACCCTGACGAGGTGGTATTGGGAACGTCCAAGCCTAGAATTCCAGCTAAAGGACTTCAGTGCAACTTCCTAGGACGAGTCACACTTCAATCCTCCACACACAAGCTTATGTAGGCCGCACGTTCCTTGCGGAGCAAGGAACTTGCGAGGTGCAGGGACTCCCCGGGCAAAGCTAAGGCCAGTAAGGCTGGGACTTTCCACCCTACCTAATGGTTAAGTCATCCCATGTAAATAGCTTGGTTTGTATTTCGGTTACGGAACTAATGACAAATTCGTAGATAATTTGTATTTGTTCCGTAACCGGAATACAAACCACGCTATTTACATATGGTTTACTTTTGGCGTAGCTGAAATGACGAGCCATTAGAATTTAACGAGGGTGTATCACCCCCGCGCTAGTTAGCAAGGGGTAGGGGAGTGGTAGCTAGCTACCTCTCTCCCCCTCACACACCGGTGAACTACTTCACTTTTGTCTCGGTCAATGAACAGACGTGTGTGTCCCGTCCTCGCATGGCCGCCATTGATGTTTAGTCTTACTTAATTACTTACTTTTCTTATACTTAATATATATGTAAACATTCTTATGTTTATGTACATATTTGAGTATAGAAATACAGTAAGTTTCCTTTTCAGTGTTTGTGCTGTGTATGTGTGTGTAGGAAGTCCACTCATTGTACGTCAACATCTCTGTATGGTCCTAGGCCCCCACGGTGACATTTCATGGGTCGCGATCTCTCCCTTGGTCCTTCGGTCTCCCTTCGGAGGGCGCCGTTGGGAATCGTCATCGCTGGACTTTATTTATTAATCTGTTTTCTCCGCTGTTCCTCATTCCCTACGGGGAACTTGGTCTCTCAGCGTAGGGTACATGGGAATTTAATTGACTACGGTCTCTCTCTCTCCTTGAGGTCGTTCACCCTTTTATTTCTACTACAAATTATGGTAGCTTCCTTCCCGTTGCGGGATGAGTTGCTACTCCGTTTATTTTGTCTCAATTATTTTTCATCAAATCTAATTGTATTTGTTAACTTTTCAGCTTCTGTGTAGAACGCTACCCTTCGGGGTTCATTCATTCTTACTATTAGTGAACATTCTTAGATTCATTACATATTACATAATTATAATTGTTATAATTCTGTTTTGTTACAGTTCTCCGCCTTCCCCCCCTTCCCGTGAGTGTCAGTGGGGGAGGAGGGGGCATTCCTGGTGCATAATTCTTATGTTCTTTTCCCCTCTGGGGTTCCTCTTCAGAGTTTCCCTGGGGGAATTAATGTTAACTAACTGTTTTATTTTCACAGTTATCAATCTAGTTTTTTGTTTGCCTATTGTGCCAACGAAGCAGAGCTGTCCTGTTTGGGGCCTGGGGAGTCTGCTGTTGCCGCCTCCTTCGTCATGGGCGTGTTCCCTTCGCCTAGAAGCTCTCCCGTGACAACTGTCAGCTCCTTAGTTCTTTTAGAATGCTCAGGAGGCTCGCCTCCATGGGGGAGGGTGTAACTTCCCTTCCGAGGGAGGTTCCCTTCCCAGGTATGAGTTTTTCCCCCTTCGGGGGGGGGGGGGGGGGGGGGGGCAACTTCTCTTACCTTTATATTTTCTGTTCCTTAGGCGGTTATGCTCTCGGTGCCGAGCGACCGCTTTTGTAACCATGCTCAAGGGGCTGAGCGGTTGCAAGGCCGGACCATGGAGTTCATACGATTATGCTCTTGGTGCTGAGCGGTCGCACTTGCAGCTACGCTCAAGGGGCTGATCAGCTGCAGGAGCTCCTCTTCGGAGGGTTGCTCTTTATGGTCAGCTTGGTGATCCACGGCCCTTGTGGCACCTTCATCAGTTCCTGTCTCTTCTACGAAGTATTCACCTCTCTCGTTCGTGAGAGAGGACACTCATAGAGACTCCTCTTCGGAGGACTCACCTGCTGTTGTTGCTGAAGGCTCAGTTTCCCCCTCCGAACATCCTTCGAGGGGGCAGCTGAGTCCAACGGTCTCTCTTGTGAGTGTCTCTCCCCCTCGGGGGAGTTCACTAACAGAGACTCCTCTTCGGAGGACTGATGATGGTGCTCCTGTCCGTGGTCGTCTTCATCTTCAGCCGCAGAGGATCCTCCTTGACGAGAACAGATCGTTGCAGCTGCTTCGCTTCTCCTGTCAGCAGTTCGTTCGCAATCTCCGACACCTGCCAGATCTTCTTGTCTTCCTTCTCTGTTCCTGGACGCAGAAGCGCAGTGGGCGCCCCTCCTCCCCGTTTTCCAAACGGGCACCGGTCCCTTCGGGGCAGAGGGCTTATCTCACAATGTGAGTAAGTCCCTTTTGTGCCAGGTTTTTACCTGTGCAACCTCGTTCTCCTGCGGGCTCGCGCGCAGTAGTTCGCTAATGCTCTCCTGCTGTGGACCAGACTTCTGCTGAAGCAACACTCCAGCGACCTCCTGTAGCTGAGTCTCGCCATAGATCTCCTGATCGCCAACTCTTCTGAGACCTTATGTGCGGCTATGCGCCATGTGCGGCTATGCGCCATGTGCGGCTATGCGCCATGTGCGCCTATGGTCTCCTGAACGCCCGCGATCGCCTGCTACCCGGCGCACATCTGGATCTCTGGATCTGGGCGCAGGCAACTCCACGTTCACCTGGTCGCCAGTGCGCATCTGCGCCCCCCTTTCCTGATGTGCGCAATACACGCCAACGTTCGCCCACTCGCCCACGATCTTCGGATCTGGCCGCAGGCAAGGAGTTTATTCCTTCGCCTCCTCGCCGACAATCTCTCTGGTTCTGCACCCTCGCCGATATCATCTGGCCGCGCATATCTGCTGGCCACGCAACTACGCTCCTACGATCTCCTGGTTCCTGCCTCGTTGCGCGCAGTTCAAGAAGTTCCTACGCTAGCGCACAGGCGCTCACAGGTTCTTCTGGACTCGCAGCGCCCTTTTGAAGTTTCGCGCCAAATGCGCCCACGCGCGGTTCCAGTTCCAGCGCACCAACGCGCCAGCACACTTCCACTTCACACTGTGCTGCCCAGGAGACACCTCACAGGCACCCCTGGGCTCTCCTTACGCGCCAGTGATCTCCTACGCGCCCGCGTGATTCTTTGCCTGCGAGCAAGCGTTTTCAACGCGCCAACGCTTCAATCGTCGTAGGTCTCCTACGCGCCCACGCGTTAACTCTCCTGTACGCGATCGGTCGCTACGTGCCAACGCGCCATCGCTTGCCAACCCGCCATCGCTTG
This sequence comes from Palaemon carinicauda, assembly GCF_036898095.1. Classification (NCBI taxonomy): domain Eukaryota; kingdom Metazoa; phylum Arthropoda; class Malacostraca; order Decapoda; family Palaemonidae; genus Palaemon; species Palaemon carinicauda. The sequence goes on along the minus strand of NC_090758.1, from coordinate 29,688,871 downwards.
CCAACCTGCCATCGCTTGCCAACCCGCCATCGCTTGCCAACCCGCCATCGCTTGCCAACGCGCCATCGCTTCCAACGCGCCATCGCTTGCCAACGCGCCATCGCTTGCCAACGCGCCATCGCTTGCCAACGCGCCATCGCTTGCCAACGCGCCATCGCTTGCCAACGCGCCTTCGCCCGCCTACGCGCCATCGCTCGCCAAGACGCGCCGTCTCTCGTCAGCGCGCCATCTGTCTCCCGGCCGCCTGCGCTCGCCCTTATGACCACGCGCCCACACGCATGCGCCCCCGGGCACATGCGCACCCATGTTCGCCCGCGCGCGAACCAACGGTTTTCCATCGCGCGAGCGCCAGCGCGATTCCCTCCATTGAGCCATCGCTCGCCAACGCGCCATCGCTCGCCAACGCGCCATCGCTCGCCAACGCGCCATCGCTCGCCAACGCGCCATCGCTCGCCAACGCGCCATCGCTCGCCAACGCGCCATCGCTCGCCAACGCGCCATCGCTCGCCAACGCGCCATCGCTCGCCAACGCGCCATCGCTCGCCAACGCGCCATCGCTCGCCAACGCGCCAACGCTCGCCAACGCGCCAACGCGCCAACGCGCCATCGCTCGCCAACGCGCCATCGCTCGCCAACGGGCCATCGCTCGCCAACGGGCCATCGCTCGCCTACGCACCATCGGTCTCCCGACCGCCAACGCTCGCCCTTACAACCGTGCTTGCCCTTACAACCGCCCTCACCTGCGCGCTTTCGCGCCCACGTGCCTGCACGCTCTCGCGCCCACGTGCCTGCACTCCCGCGCGCTGGCGCACCTACGTTCGCCCGCGCGCGAATCAATGATTTAACATCGCGCGAGCGCCAGGGCGATTTCAACCGTGATTCCCGTCGGGTTTTCGCAACACGGTCAACCTGGCGAGTCTTCTGGAGCGCGTACTTCCAGATCACGATCTTCACCCCGTAAACGCAGAGCATGGCACGTGCAAGAGCAGGAAGAATCTTCAGAGAGGTCTGGGCAACATTCTTCTCCTTCTTTTCAGACAGGCCCCATCGTCTCTACTCCTCAGGATCGTTCGATTCCCTTCCCCCCAGCGGGAGTCGCTGACACTGCATTTGTCAGCCGTCACCAGAGGAGGTACTTCGAGATCATGGGGAACCTGGTTTATCCCTTCCTCTCCACCATTCCGTGGAAGGGGCTTATCAGGGAGTTTTTCTCTCGAGAAATTCTCCGCCCGGCAGGTGACTCTCGTCTTCGGAGATCTTAAGCCAGGAGAAATCCGCAAAGTGTGCCATGCGGGACACTTCGTGGCTGATCGTCTGGCTTGGATCTCTGGGCATCCTGTTGCGATCCGAGAATTTGTCCAAGGAGAGCTCCAGGAAGGCCGTGGAAACTTTCCTCCTCTGGGGCACGAGCACCATCGTTTCCTGGCTCACCAAGTTTCAAACTTGTGGGCAAACTCGATGTTGAAGCATTGAGATGCAGTGACCAAGAGGTTCCTCTCGGAAGTCCCAACCATGGATGTCGGCAAGCTCAGACACACTTCCACCCTTGGAAAGACCTTGTTTTGAGCCCAAGGACGGGGAACGCACAGCTGAGAGGTGGAGAAAGTCTAATCACGATTCGCTCCTCCAAAGGCGCTTACATCCACACCCTACAAGCCTCCAGCGCCTCAACAACAACAGCCTCGTCAGCCTAGGACATCGGAACCGGCCCCGGCAGCTAAGACAAGGTGTCTAAACAGCAGCCCCCTCCTGTCAGAGACAAGAAGGGCGGGAAGTCCTGGGGAGGCCATAATCCTGAGGGAGCGGCCGAGGCCGCAAACACTATGATTGGCAACCCCCCTGCATGGTCCCCAGTAGGGGGATGCCTAAGGTTGCGCGCTCAGGTGGCAACAACTCGGGGCCGATTCCTGCACGATCTCCGGGATCAGTCAAGGATATCGCGTCCCGTTCTTTACATCTCTACCTCTACTGACAGCAAATCCAGCGTCGCTGAGCTCCTATGCCATGGGTTCGGCAAAGGGGCTAGCCCTTCGGGCAGAAATTGAGACCATGCTCTTGAAGTATGCTCTCCAAAAGGTCATCGACGTCTCCCCCCCCCCCCCGGCTTCTTCAGTCCACTCTTTCTTGTAAGAAAGCGTCGGAAGGTTGGAAACCTGTCTCGACCTCTCAGCCCTGAACAAGTTTGTCGAACAAACTTTGTTCATCGTGGAACAGCAGAGTCAATCAGGCTTGTAGTGAGACCACAAGACTGCATGTGCACAATGGATCTGAAGGACTAGTACTTCCAGATCCCAATCCATCCGTCTTCCAGGAAGTACTTGAAATTCAGCCTAGACAACCAGTTTTACCAGTTCAAGGTGCTGTGTTTCGATCTCTCCACAGCACCGCAGGTGTCCACCAGAATGTTCACCCTGTTATCTTCATGGCCACACAGGAGCGGCATCCTCTCCTTCACTTTCTAGATGGCTGGCTAACCCAGGCAGTCTCGGAATCGACCCCCCTTCGACACCGAGACGAGCTTTTGAAACTTTGCCAAGATCTAGGGATCATGGTACTGTAATTCTCGAGAAGTCTTCTCTGCTTCCATCTCAACAACTGGTATATCTAGGCATGATATTAGACTTCAATCTCCAAGCCTTCCCATCAGATGACAGGATAGCAAGGCTGAGGAGAGCCGAAGAACCTTTCCTCAGACGAGGAGAGCTTCCAGCCCAACCTTGGTTATACCTCCTAGGTCACCTTTCCTCCTTGGCCAGGCTAGTTCCAACAGCCTCCTCAGGATGAGATCCCTGCTTCGGCGGCCTAAGTCCCGGTGGAATCAAGACAACAATTACCCAGACATTCTGGTCCCTTCTGGGACCTGCTTGAACGAATGGACCTGCAGTGGTAGTTGACCTACGGGAACCTTTGCAAGGGAATGGATCTTCTCGTCCTTCCCCCGCATTTGATGCTGTTCTCGTACTCATCAAAACAAGGGGGGGGGGGGGGGGCCCACGTTCTGAATCAGGCCTACGGTCAGAACCAGAAGGGTACCTCCACATCAATCTGCTAGGAATGAAGGCCGTATTTTGGCCCTTCAACACTTCCAACAGACCCTGGCGAGTCACTCCGTGAACGACAACTTTCTCATCTTGCAGTAGAGATACTGAGATGAACAGAAGTCCACTCAATACCTTATCAGCTCGCTTCATTCCGGACAAAGGAATGTGCCCTCTGACAGTCTGAGCAAGCCCTCACAGATAGAGAGTACCGAGTGGTCTTCGGCCCACCCCTGGTAGCCAACAAGTCCTGACCTTGTGGACCTGTTTGCGACAGCCTTGAATTTTCAAGTTGCCGCTGTACTACTCCCAGACCCCAAGGCACTCTGGAAAGATGCCTTCCTACACGGTGGGACAACATCGACGTCTACGTCTTCCCACCGTTCTGTCTGTTGAGAAGGGGGCTCAACAAGACCAGACTATCGGTCAACGTGTCGATGACTCCTGATAGCTCCGCTGCGGCATCATGCTGAGTGGTTCACGGATCTTCTGCACCTCCTGACGAAACTCCTGAGAGAGCTTCCCCCACGACATGAGCTACTCAAACAACCACACTGCAACATCTACCACAAGCCGTAGCATCGCTTCGGCTTCACGCCAGGAGACCATCCAGCATCTCCTCACAGGGTGAGGCGTTCCGCAACAAGTTGCGGAGCGGATGTCTCGACACCTGCGAAAGTCATCCGCAGGGGTTTACCAGGCGAAGTGAAGAGTCTTCTGTGGTTGGTGTCGTGGGAGAGGTACCTCTTCCCTTGATGCCACTATTCCAGCATGGAGGAGTTATTGTATATCGGCGGGAGGAAATGCATCTTTCTCTTTCGGCGGTGGAAGCCTATCGCTCAGCCTTAAGCCTGGCCTTCAGGCTGAAAGGAATAGACATTTCCTCCTCGCTGGATCTTTCTTTGCTCATACAAAACTACGAACTTACCTGGAACATGGTTCGGGCTCTTAAGAGATCTCCTTGCGAACCATTACGCCAGGTTTCTGATCGTCACCGGTCTTGGAAGACGGTGCTCCTGCTCGCTCATTCAAGAGGATAGGTGGAGGTAACATTCAGGGTCGTCCCTGAGTTAGTTTCTAGACTCAAAATCTGGGAGTCCCGGACCTTCGGTCGACTCCTTCAGGATTTCGAGTCTCCGTTCTGTACAGATGACCCAGACCTTCTCCTACTATGCCCAGTAAGGAGTCGGAGGGGTTATAACAGCTGCAGTTCGTCCTCACGTGCAAGCCCTGTTTGGGAGCACAGGAAGGACGGAGAGGAGGGTCATCAAGAATGCCTTTTCAGCCTGAACTCAAAGGGTCATCCATCACTCCCTGAATCCAGATCCTCCTCCGTCACGTCGTCTTAGAGCACACGATATCAGAGGCATCGCAACGTCCCTGGCCTTCAAGAGAAACTACTCTGTGACGCAGGTGCTACAAGCTGGAGTCTAGAAGCGTCTAACGACCTTCACAGCCCACTACCTGCAGGATATGACCCACAGGAGCCTCGATACGTTTTCTATCGGCGCTGTGGTGGCTACACAACAGCTGGTTTAACCTCAGGCTCCTTAATGGACAGGTAGCATAAGGTTAAGGACATTGTTATCCGGTTTTAGACTGCATGAATGAAAGAAGTATGTCTGGCCCTTACTTGTTTCTTCATCCTCCCCTCTCTTGGGGAAAGCAGCATCCTGGGTTCTCTGCATAGCTGACCTCAAACCTCTGCAGGTAAACCATGCTTCCTTGTGTTCCTAGTATTAGGTTAATACTGTCGCGTCCCCAATGCCCTGACGAGGTGGTATTGGGAACATCCTAGCCTAGAATTCCAGCTTAAGGACTTCAGGTCGACTTCCTAGGACAAGTCACACTTCTTCCCAACACACACAAGCTTATGTAGGCCGCACGTTTCTTGAGTAGCAAGAAACTTGCAAGGTGCAGGGACTCTTTTTCTCGAGTGCTGCTCACTCGGATTCTGAGTCCCCAGGTAATCCAAAGCCAGTAAGGCTGGGGACTTTCTACCCTTCCTAAGGGTAAGTCACCCTATGTAAATAGCGTGGTTTGTATTTCGGTTACGGAACAAATGACAAATTCGGAGATAATTTGTATTTTTGATAACCCTACAAACCTTAGCTATTTACACATATTTGCTCGCCATCCCTGTCCCCCAAGGCAAGTCCTACCTCTAAGTGAAGTGAAGCAGTTCACCGGTGTGTGAGGGGGGGAGGGGTAGCTAGCTACCACTCTCCTACCCCCTTGCTAACTATCGCCGGGGTAATTAACCCTCGTTAAAATTCTAATGGCTCGTCATTTCAGCTACGCCGAAAGTAATACTCCATGTAAATAGCTAAGGTTTGTATGGTTAGGGAAAATACACTTGTTCCGTAACTGAATACAAGCCACGCTATTTACATGGGGTAATTACTTCGGCGCAGCCGATGACGAGCCATATAGTTTTAACGAGGGTTTCCTACCCCACCGCTAGTTAGCGGGGGGGGGGGGGGGGGTGTAGCCGGCTACCCCTCCACCCTCACACACAACGGTAATTAGTTCACTTTACTTTTGGCTCGGAGAGACGACAGACCTGTCAGCGCTCTCCTCTCTTTTGACTGCCATAATTTTTGTTTGCTTTTTCTTTCAGTGTTTGTGTGTGAAGTTGGCCTCTATTCTCCTTCTGCGCACTTGCCCTGGACTTCCCGGCCGCCCTTGTGGGACCTTTTTGTCAGCCGTAGAAACAGATCCGCACTCCTTATGCCCTCAGTGTAGGGGCCAACGGTGTGATAGTGCTAATGTGTGTATTGAGTGTAGGGAGTGGTCTACCTCCCAGTGGGAGAGGTTTGCCCGGCGACGTAAGAAGACTAAAAGGGATCGTTCTCCTTCCGAGGTTTCTCGGGAGAGAGAAAATCCTAGGTCTTCTTCTTCCGCCGCCCATTCCTCCTCCGAAGCTCCCGCCGAGTGGTAGCATTGACCGTAATGTTGATGTTATTAACCGATCCCGTAGTGAGGGAAAGGCCGTTGCCTACCATAGCGAGGCGGCTGCCCCTCCCCCCTCGGAGGAGGTCTTTGTGTCTAACAATGATCCTTTTCAGCTTTGGGCTTCCTTGGGGCTACAGGGTTCACCCTCTAAGGAAGTCCTGTTTGATATGATCAAGCGGGGTGCGGCCGCCGAACAATCGTCAACTACGGCAGAGATAGATCCTCTGTCTGTAGTTGACGTGGTTGTTTCGGAAACATTCCGTGGGTCTGTCCAAACACCTGTTCCTGTGGCTGCGGTTGCTGAAGGCTCTGTCTCCCCCTCCGAACATACTTCGAGGGAGGAGCTGAGTCCTACGGGGTCTCCTTCCACTGAGACTCCCTCTCGGTGGAGTTCTCTGGTAGAGACGCCTCTTCGGAGGCCCCATGATGGTCAGCTTGCTGATCCAACGGCCCCTCGTGGGCATATAAGGCGGAAGGCTCGCCCTCCCCTTCGCCGTAGAGGTCTTCCTTCTCCCTTTAAAGGGGTTAGGAGGCGCCTCTTCGGCTTGTCGTCCCCACAATCCTCTGCGGAGGAGACGACTCGCCGCTCTACTGTCCTGCCAGCTACCACCCTAGCCCTAGCGATCCCCTTCGGAGGATGGTCGTCCTTCGGGACAAGGGTCTCTGCAACCCTCTACATCCAAGGCTGCTGATGCGCTTTACGCGCCCCCTGAGTCTGCCACTGCGCAGTCTCCAGGCCCTTCAGAGTCTCAGGGACTTGAGCGCAAAACTGCGTCTCTCGTCCCTAAGCGTAAGGCTCCGCCTGCGCCCGCTGCTGTTGTTCCTGTTGTCGCTGATAAAGCGCTTCGGCGCTCACCGTTAGGCGTTTGCGCCACTGATCCTGTTAAGCGCCAGGGTTCCCCTGCCTGCCCACGCCCATTGACAGCTGTTCCTAATGTAGCGCTAAAGCGCCCAACTGCACAAATGCGCCCTGCTGTAGCGCCGCCGCGCTCACCTGCACTCGCGCGGCCAGTTCCTGTTAAGGCGCCCACGCGCCCACCGTTACCAGCGCGGCCGCGCCCCCCAGTTCCTGTTACATCACGCGCGGTCCAAAAGGTTCCAGAGTTGGCGCACAGGCGCTCACAGGTTCCTGCGGACTCGTAGCGCCCCACGGGGGAGAGACGCGACACACGTACTCGTGCGATTCCAGCTTCAGCGCTCACGCGCTCTTCAACACGTCCTCGTGTCACCTTGGATTCGTCGCACTCAGCGAAAGAGGTTTGCGCTACAAAGGAGGTTAGCAATGCGCGTTCGCGCGCAGTTCCTGTTCCAGCGCCCACGCGCTCTCCAGCGCCATCACGTGTCGCACCGACTCAGGGCGTTGCTCCAGAGGTGGCCAAGTCAGTGCACAGGCGCTCACGGCCCCCTCTGGAACCGCGAGTCGGCTGCCGACACTATAGCGCGCGATGCTCATCCAATGCGTCCGGTTCCAGCTACGCGCCCTGTGCCTGTGTTCAAGGCAACCATGGGCGCTCCAGAAAACCCTCCCGCGGTTCGCAATACGCGACCTCCGAAGCAGAGAACTCCGGTGCAACCTGTTCCTGATGTACGCTATGTGCGCCGACAATAGCCAGCGCATTTAGCACCCTCACAGGCGAATAGACTGGTCCTTCCTGACCATCGCCCACAGGTCTCTCGTGACCCTGCTATAGCGCTATGGCCCTTGCGGTGAGTTCTCCCAGTCATGCGCACAGGCGCCCCTGTCATCTCGAGCCCTTCAGGGTCACACCAGGTCACTGCGCGCCCGCGCGTTCTGCCAGTTCCGGATCCAGTTCCTGTTTGCCATAGGCCAACACCGTCACCTACCCGCTCTCGCGGCCTTATTCTGGCTCGCGCTCACAGATCGCCAACTCGTGACCGCGCCATTGATCCATCATCGCGCCGTCGCTCCCTCGCGCCCGCGCCCGCCCACGCGGTTGCACGCGCGCAATTTGGCTCATGCTCGCGATTTTCCAGCATCGCTCTACCCTTCTGCGCGCGTGACCCTGTTCCGGGCCCGGTTCACGAGCCCCAGCGCGACCGCCTACAGGCGGATTCTTCCTTGTCGTGCTCCCCTCCCCGCAAGCGCAGACCAGCGCGCTCGCCAGAAGGGGAGCGCTCCCCAGGCAGGTCTAGGGATTCTTTTTTTCCGGCCAGAAGGCGAACCCTTGTTTGTTGACTCCTCCTAGGGATCCTTCGATCCCCTTCCCTCCAGAGGGAGTGTCTGACAGCGTGGCTGTCAGTCAACAGCCGTGGTTCGATACCCTCCTCAGAGCTCTCGTGCGGGCGATTAAGCTAGCCCATTCTGATTCGGGTCGCAAACCAGCGGCAGTTTCCTCCCCCCTGAAGAGGAAGAGAGGATTCTCGCCCGTGGATCCTCCTCCGAGACCTAGGCTGTCCCCTCGCAGATCCTTAGGCAAGGCTCCTACTCCACCTTAGACCTTCTCGCCCTCCCCTGTGGAGGAGGAGTACCCCTCCTCAGGGGAGTTGGTCGAACAGGAGGACTTCCCCATTGCACCAATGGAGGAAGTTCCTCCCCCTTCCGAGAGGTCTCCTTGTCCTGAGGTGGAGAAGGACCTGCCTCCTTCGCTTTTAGAGTCCTGTATCCCACCCAGGAGGGAATCTAAGGACTCTAAGACGATTCCTAAATCGTCGGCCAGGATCAAACAGGAGCAGCCTAAGGCGGTCGAGGATGCCACGTGTCCCCCCAGGAAGAGCCCTTGGGGACAGGAGACTTCGCTGCAAGTCCATCAGGAGGCGAGCACCAGGAGTCGGAACATGCATTTTGGCAAGTCCTGACCCTCATGAGGAGTCTGAACGGGATCCCAGACCCTGAGGTCCCTCCTCGTGAAGGGAAGGACATGGTTCTGAATTGTGTCTATGGCACTCAAAAACCCTCTAGGGTCAGTGCAGCTTTGCCCTGGTCTCAGGGGATGAAGATTGCCAGAGACAAGATCAAGGGACAACTCGCGGAGCTTGCTTCCTCTAGCAGGTCGAGTGCTGGAAATAAGCTCCTCCCTCCTCCTCGAGTCCATAAGAGGAGGTATTTCGAGATCCTCGAGGAGTCCTCTCTGAGTCTTCCCCTACACCACTCCGTAGAAGAACTCACAGGGGGAGTCCCTCTTGAGAGAGACTCCAGCCGGCACGTGTCCTTCTCGGCCACTGAGATCCAGAGTCAGGAGAAGGTCATCAAGTGCGCCATGCAGGCCGCTTCATGGCTAGACATCTAGCTGGGGTCTGAGCATCCGGGTGCGGTCCGAGGACCTCTCCAAGGAAAGCACCAGGAAAGCGCTGGAGACCTTCCTCCTCTCGGGGACTCGGACCATCGAGTTCCTGTCCCACTAGGTCTCGAGCTTGTGGTCCAACACGGTCCTCAAGCGTCGGGACGCGGTGGCTGAGAGGTTACACCATAAGGTTCCCAGCGCCGAGACTAGTAGGCTCCGACACTCTTCCGTCCTCGGTAAGAGTCTGTTCGAGCCTAAGGACGTGGAGCTCACTGCCAAGAGGTGGAGGAAGTCCAATCAGGATTCCATCATCCATAGGGCCCTGACATCGAGGCCCTACAAGCCTCCGGCAGTACAGCAGCCACGCCCTGCCAAGGACACGAAAAAGACAACCGTAGCAGCGAAGCCCAAGGTGTCTAAGCCCTTAACTGCCAAGAGCAGAAAGGGCAAGAAGTCCTCCAGGGGAGGAAAGAACCCTAGAGGTACCGGCCGAGGCCATAAATGCTAAGGGTGGAAATCCCCCTGCATGTCCACCAGTGGGGGGATGCCTTCAGAGTTGCACAGCAAGGTGGCAGCAACTCGGGGCGGATACCTGGACGATCTCTGTGATCTCTCAAGGGTATCGCGTCCCGTTCACGGCATTGTACCTCCCCTGACAGCGAATCCAGTGTCATTGAGCTCTTTTGCCATGGGGTCGGCAAAAGGGCATTCCCTCCGGGCCGAAGTCCAGACCATGTTGGAGAGGGACGCGCTCCAAGAGGTCGTGGACGAGTCCCCAGACTTCTACAGTCGACTCTTTCTTGTGAGAAAGGCGTATGGAAGCTGGAGACCAGTCATCGATCTCTCAACCCTGAACGGGTTTGTTAAGCAGACTTCGTTCAGCATGGAGACAGCAGACACGGTCAGGCTTGCAGTGAGACCGCGAGACTTCATGTGCACGCTGGACCTGAAGGACGCGTACTTCCAGATCCCGATCCATCCGTCTTCAAGGAAGTACCTCAGATTTTGCCTAGACCACAAGATCTACCAGTTCAAGGTGTTGTGTTTCGGTGTCTCCACAGCACCTCAGGTGTTCACCAGAGTCTTCACCATCATCTCTTCTTGGGCTCACAGGATCGGCATCCGTCTCCTTCGTTACCTGGACGACTGGCTGATCCTGGCAGACTCAGAGGCATCCCATCTTCCCCACAGAGACAAGCTCCTCGAGGTTTGCCGGGATCTGGGGATCGTGGTATACCTCGAGAAGTCCTCTCTGCAGCCCTCTCAGAAACTGGTATATCTAGGCATGATCATAGACACCAATCTCCACAAAGCCTTCCCATCAGACGAAAGGATAGCAAGGCTGAGGAAGGTCGCGAAGCCCTTCCTCACTCGAGAACTCCCAGCTCAATCGTGGCTTCATCTCCTTGCCACCTCTCCTCTCTAACCCGTCTCGTCCCCAACAGTCGCCTCAGGATGAGATCCCTTCAGTAGCAACTGAAGTCCCGGTGGAGTCAAGGACTCAACTCCCCGGACATCATAATCCCTATGGGATCTGCAAAACGGTCGGACCTGGAGTGGTGGGTGGCAGACGAGAATCTACGAAAGGGAGTGGATCTTCTCGTCTCCTCCCCGGATTTGATGGTATTTTCGGACGCATCAAACAAGGGGTGGGGGACCCACGTTATGAACCAAAAAGCCTCAGGCCTGTGGTCAGAATCAGAAAAGTACCTTCACATAATTCTGCTGGAGATGAAGGCTGTTTTCCTGGACCTTCAAAAGTTCCACCAAGTCCTGGCGGGCCACTCCGTAGTGGTGATGAGCGACAACACCACGGTGGTGGCTTACATCAACAAACAGGGAGGTACCTTTTCGGAACAGCTGTCCCATCTTGCAGTAGAGATCCTGAGATGGTCCGAAGTCCACTCGATATCACTTACGGCTCGCTTCATTCCAGGCAAGAGGAATGTGCTCGCCGACAGTCTGAGCAGAGCGACGCAGATAGTGAGTGCCGAATGGTCTTTGGATCCTCGGATAGCCAACAAAGTCCTGACTTTGTGGGGTTCCCCGACTGTGGACCTGTTCGCTACGGCGTTGAACACCAAGCTTCCGCTGCACTGCTCCCCAGTCCCGGACCCCAAGGCCATCTGGCAAGATGCCTTCCAACAACGGTGGGACAATGTCGACGTGTATGCCTTTCCCCCGTTCTGTCTAATGAGGAGGGTCCTCAACAAGACCAGAACGTCGGTCAATCTCTCGATGACCTTGATAGCTCCGCTATGGCATCACGCAGAGTGGTTTCCGGACCTTCTGCAGCTCCTCACGGAGATCCCGAGGGAACTCCCTCCACGTCGCGAGCTACTCAAACAACCACACTCCAACATCTTCCACAAAGAGAGAGGATTTTCGCAACAAGTTTCGGAAAGGATGTCTGGCCATCTGCGCAGGTCATCCGCAGGAGTCTACCAGGCGAAGTGGCGAGTTTTCTGCGGTTGGTGCTGTGGAAGGGGTATCTCTCCCCTCGATGCCACTTCACCAGCAATAGCGGAGTTTCTTGTGTATCTGCGGGAAGAAATGCGCCTTTCAATCTCGGCAGTGAAAGGCTATTGCTCAGCCTTAAGTCTTGCCTTCAGGCTCAAAGGAATGAACATTTCCTCCTCGCTGGAACTGTCTCTGCTCATATGGAGTTACGAACTTACCTGCCCTCAGTCGGAAGTGAGACCTCCTTGGAACGTGGTTCGAGTCCTCAGGTCTCTTAAGAGGCCTCCCTACGAACCATTACGCCAGGCTTCAGATCGCCACCTTACCTGGAAGACAGTGTTCCTGCTAGCTTTGGCCTCGGCCAAGTGAGTCAGCGAACTGCATGGTCTCTCCTACGACGTCGCCTATTCAAGGGGATGGGGGGAGGTAACGTTCAGCTTCGTTCCTGAGTTTGTTGCTAAGACTCAGAACCCGGGAGTGCCGGACCCTAGGTTCGACTCCTTCCAGGTCTCGAGTCTTCGTTCTGTAACAGATGACCCAGACCATCTCCTACTGTGCCCAGTCAGGAGTCTGAGGTTGTATCTGAAGAGAATAGCTGCAGTCCGGCCCCAAGTGCGAGCCTAGTTTGTTAGCACCGGGGCAACGAAGAGGAGGGTCACCAGAAACACCATCTCGGCCTGGATCCGCAAGGTAATCCACCTGGCCTTGAGTTCTGACCCTCCCCCGTCACGGCGCCCTAGGGCGCATGATGTCAGGGGCGGGGCTACGTCCCTGGCCTTCAAAAAGAACTTTTCTTTGTCACAGGTCCTGCAAGCTGGGGTGTGGAAGCGTCAGACTACCTTCACAGCCCACTACCTGCAAGATGTGACACACAGGAGGCTCGATACGTTTTCTATTGGCCATGTGGTGGCTGCACAACAGCTGGTCTAACCTCAGGCTCCTAATTGGACAAATAGCAGAAGGTTGAGGGCATTGTTACCCGGTTTTAGTCTGTGTGAATGAAAAGATCTGTCTGGCCCTTTTCTTTTCTTCATCCTCTCCTCCCTTCGAGAAAAACAGCATCCTGGGTCCTTTGCACAGCTGACCTCGAACCTCTGCAGGTAAGCCATGCTTTCTTTTGTTCCTAGTATTAACTTGTAATACTGTCATGTCCCCATACCCTGACGAGGTGGTATTGGGTAGTCCTAGCCTAGATTTCCTTATATGGGACTCCAGGTCAACTTCCTAGGACGTTTCACTGCTCACCTTCACACACAACTTACGTAGGCCGCAGCAGCCCTTGACAGCCTGCGAGGCGCAGGGGCCCCAACCCTTGAGTTACTTCATGAACTCGGGTTCGGGGCCCCCGGGCAAGCCAAAGCCAGTATGGCAGGGGACTTTCCTCCCTTCCTAAGGTTTGAGTCACCTCATGTAAATAGCGTGGTTTGTATTCAGTTATGGAACAAATGACATTCGTAGATAATTTGTATTTTTCTTAACGATAAAAACCTAGCTATTTACAGTTATGTGCCCGCCAGCCCTGTCCCCCAAGATAAGTCCTACCTCTAAGTAAAGTGAACTAATTACCGGTGTGTGCGAGGGTGGAGGGGTAGCCAGCTACCCCCCCCCCCCCCACCCGCTAACTAGCGGTGGGGTAGGAAACCCTCGTTAAAACTTTATGGCTCGTCATCGGCTGCGCCGAAGTAATTACTCCATGTAACTAGCTAGGTTTGTATCGTTAGGAAAAATACAAATTATCTACGAATTTGTCATATTATCTCCGAATTTGTTATGTTACATTCTCCAGACCAAGGTATTGTCGGTCCAAGAGTCCTTCTGACAGAATAGCACGAGCCCTTTTGAGGTACAAGGAATAGATCACTGAAGGGTTTCTCTAGAGCCAGGGAAGCAAACCATGAGTAACAGCAATAACACGGTATTCTGTTTCCTTGCTGGGAAGAGGGGTCAAGGTAGACTACAGATCCTAAAATTCCCAACCAAAATAACGCTCCACCAGAGGTAGAGAATATGGAGACGACCTTTGTCACGGCCTTAGCTCTGATCACTAAACCCTGTAGGGGGAAGGAAATCCTCGATTGACTGACACTTTGGTGCCTTGCAGGAGTCAAAGCTGCCTTTAGAAGCTGCCAAGACGGCAATCCAAGACCAAGCAGGTCGTGCAGAATCTTACCCCCTTCCCTATCCCATCATTGGATTTTCTAAGTTCCTGAAGTATCGAGTCCTTCTTCCCCTCCAATTGATAAGGGGATCATAATGATTACCAGAAGCTGTTACTGGTGTGCCACTCCCACAACCAGTGAGCCAAATTGTGTACTAAAACACAGAGTTGTTGTTATATGAATATAAAACCTTGTTCTTTGATAGCTTTTACACTGAGTAGCTATTTTGTTTCCACCCCCCCAAAATAGATTTGTTCCAACACGAAGTACTTACTTCGAACTACTTTCTTAGGAGTATCTGGGATCTCCTCCCATCCGACCAGAGTTTTTTGTAGTTTACCCTAAACCCATTTTCTATGAGGGGTAACCTCAGGCGGAGTGATACGCGCCCTGAGGCTAACCCCGGGTCAGAGAGCATGCTTGCTTAGGTCTCGACCTCCAGTAAGTTCTCTGGTCGCGTCGCGATATCATCACGCGGCTCTCCTTAATCCCAGTGTGACTCGTGTGTCCCCGACCCTTTGTGTCCCACGCGGTACCCACGTGGTTCAATTGTGCTTTTTTTTGTGCTTTTCCTGTGTGCGCTTGTGTCTCGTAGTGCTTCTCCTTCATCATGGAGCTTCCTCGCCGTTGTCCTGGGCCTATGGCCGGCAATTCGTGTGGAGCATTCCTCTCGAAACCCGAAGTTGACCCGCATTCCTTGTGTTCCCCTTCCGCCACGTGTCCGGAGTGCGAGTAGTGGAATGAGGTGCAGTGGGTGCGGTATAGCACCAAAAAGAAGGCGGCGATGTAGAAGTCGCCTAAGAAGACCAACGTCCCTTCTTCCCTTGGTTCGACGGGCGCCTCGTCGGTCCGAGCTTCTCTCCCAACCTCCCCTACGCAGAGTAGGGGACGAGGTTAGTCCGTTGCGGGGCAGAGGCCCGCGGCCCTTCCCCAAGAGTCTGACCTTCATGACAGTGGGGTTGTGGTGTCTTTCCAGGCGAGGGAGGGGCAGGAGTGTTTTCGGGAGATAGTGGCCTGGTGCCCGCAGGTCACGTCTCCTCTGATGACCCCATGTGGGTTAAGAATGTTGCTAATTCCTCTCCAGCCTCTTGTGCGTGCTTTTCAGGTGGTTCAGCAGCCGAGGGCGACGTCGAGAAGGAGCTTTCCCCGCCGTCGGACCCTACTGCGTGGGTTCCCCCTAAGACGCCCTTCAGGTCCCCGTTGAGGATGGAGGATGACTTCGGGACCTGGTCTCCCACGGGAAAGCCTCCTCGCTCCCCCCCAGCACTGTCGGCTGTCTTCCCAGAAGTGTGTTTGCAGGCGTCGTCTTCCACGGAGCGTCGTAGGAATCCTTCAACACCACCGCGGGAGGCGAGGCCTTCGAAGAGGGCCTATAAGTCGTCGGTCTCCTCAGTGGAGGAGCTTTCCTGCTCTTTGGAGGATGAGGCGCTGAGGAAGCTAAGAAGACAAAGGGGGAAGTCCCGCAGGATCTTGTCACGCTCTTGCTTCCCCTCGAGGTTGCGCCACGAGAGTCGGCGCCCAAGATCCCCCAAGAGCAATGAATGGGTGGAGGTTCACTGCGACAGACTTCTGGAGCTAGCTGAGGCGCCGGACCCCTCAAGTTGGCGTCCGAGGACGAGCTCCCCGGATAGATGCTCCTCCGGCAGCAGCGGCACCCGACGGAGGGACTCCTCATGGCAGGTTCCAGTTGACAGGCATAAGACCGCAAAGGTTCCGGCTCCATCCTCCCAGCGGAGAGAGTCGCCCCTCCGGTCTGGCAGCCAAGTCCTGACCTCCAAGGCCACCTAGCTTGTCACGAGCGCAGCCCTCGGCCTTCCTCGACGGGCAGGCCCGCAGATTCGAGGACCTCCTGAAGAGATGTTAGACCCAGGATGGAGGCCCTCGTTTTGACGGTGATGCCCGTCCTTCGTCGGGAACCCCCCGCGAGAGCGTCGGTCCAGGACTCCCCCACGTGCGAAGTCCTCCGTCGGAGTAACCCCGTCACATGCACCAGCACCCCTGTCGAAGGAGCTCGACGACCTTGGAGAGGGGTCAGCAGCGGAGGTATCGGCCTATCGGAGGGTGATAGGCCTCATCAGAATTCACCACAGGCTGGACGTACTGGAACCCTATTCCGAAGATGCATGGCGTTCCAGCCTCAACAGAATAGTGGATGCCCCGGTCCAGCAGCGCCCCTCCTTGGCCCTCCCTTTGGCGAGAGACGTTAATTTGGGAAGGGTCCACGTGGACAGGATCGTGGCCAACCACGCCGAGGCGCCCTAGAGCCAGAGCGCCTCCAAGCTGCTCCAGGGCCTGAAGTCCCAGAGCAAGTTCTACCTCCCAGAGGGACAGCGAGCGGGCGCCTGTACACTGGAGCCAGCACTCACCGTGTTGGGGGCAAGGAGCCTCAGAAGAAAGGGCGTCCACGGCTCCGATTTGCTTCTCTCCTTCGGAGGCGGTCATAATGGAGGAGATATCGAAGGACCTTGTCAACGTCTCCTCCTGGCTGGACTGGTGGGCCTCCACCCTGGTGGGCGTTCAGTCGTCCTACGACCTGACAGTACTGGAGACCCAGGCCTTGCTCAAGGAACTCATCAGTTCAGGAGGCAAGGCCCTGAAATTCCTTTCATACCAGTCGTTAGCCATGTCCGCCAACTGGGTCCTAACTAGGAGGCTGCCGGACAGAGAGGCCAGATCTCTGAGGAACCTGACCCTGTGGGACGATTCGATCTTTCCCCCCGAAGGCAGTGGAGGAAGTGATGGAGAGAGTCCGGAGGCTGAAGGAACCGTTTGAGACCAGGCCTCATCCGGTCAGAAGGCCGACATTCAGAAGGTCCTCCGTCAATACGCCTCGCCCTCCTCGGCCCGCTCCTAACCAGCCTAGGAGAGGCAACTCGGCAACAACATGGACCCAGTCGTCTCAGCCCTCCCGTAGGGGATCAGCCTCGACCCAAGTCGCCTATAGGCCGTCCTTTGCGGCGTCCAGAAGAGGGCGTTCAGGCTGCTCCTCGAGGAGAAGATAGGGAGGGAGGCCCCCTACTCCTGCCGAAGCCTCAGGTGGAGGGATGCCTCAAATGTTTTTGGCAAGCATGGGAAGAACACGGAGCAGACCTGTGGACCGTGACAGTTCTGAAGGAAGGGTACAGGTTGCCAGACCAGCAGGCGGAGTGGCTAGCCCCCAAGGATCCCTTGAAACGGACAGCTCTGCAGGGGGAGGTCTCAGCGATATTGGCAAAAGGGGCAATGGAACCTGTTCAGGACCCAGGTCCGGGGTTCAACAGCAGGCTGTTCCTGGTGGAGAAAGCGACAGGAGGATGGAGACCGGTCATAGACCTCTCAGCTCTCAACATGTTCGTCTGCAAGACCGACTTCAAAATGGACACTCCAAAATCAGTCTTGGCGTCCTTAAGAGAAGGGGACTTCATGATGTCAGTAGATCTCAAGGATGCTTCAAGACCCTCTGCTTCGGGTTGTCCACTGCCCCCCCCCCCCCCCAAGTCTTCACAAGGGTCTTCACAACAGTCTCAGTCTGGGCACACGAACAGGGCATCCACCTGATTCGTTACCTGGACGACTGGTTGCTACTTTCAGCCTAAGAGGAAGTACTGAAGGAGCAAGGCACGATCTTGCTGCGGTTCTGCAACGTTCTGGGGATCACCATCAACCTAAAGAAGTCCCAACTGATACCCTCCACTAGGACAACCTACCTCGGGATGGTTCTGAATTCCCGGTTAATGAAAGCCTTCCCCTCCGTGGACAGGCTGGACAACTTAGACCAGGTCCTCCGCCCCTTCCTGACGTACCAACCCAAGAGGGCGAAGGACTGACAGAGGCTGATAGGCTACCTTGTGTCTCTGGAGAAACTGGTCCCCCAGGGTAGGCTAAAGCACAGGGAGGTCCAATGGAACCTGAAGGAAAGCTGGATCCAAACGGATTCCCCCCACAGAGTGGTCCCGGTGTTTCCGAACATGAAACGGGTCCTGGAATGGTGGAGCTGCAGGACGAACACCCTCAAAGGGATGTCCTTTGTGGCCGACCCTCCGGAGATGCTCCTATTCACGGACGCATCGAAGGAGGGGTGGGGTGCCCATCTCTTAGGGAAATCAGCAAGAGGGAACTGGACAGCCTTAGAGAAGATGCAGCACATAAACGATCTAGAGATGAGGGCAGTACAAAGAGCGTGCCTGGAGTTTGTACACCTACTCTGGGGAAACACCGTAGCGTTGATGTGCGACAACACCACGGTAGTAGCTTACATAAAGAAGCAGGGAAGCCTAAGGTCGAAGGAGCTGTGCGTCCTCACGTTACAGCTTCTAGAATGGGCTGAAGTGGAGCAGATAAGAATATCAGCGAGGTTCATCGCAGGGAAAAGGAACGTCCTCACCGACGGCCTTAGCAGGATGAGGTAAGTGGTAGGATCCGAATGGTCGCTACACCCGGAAGTATCTAGGTCCGTCATTCAGAAATGGGGTTCTTCGGTGATGGACCTCTTCGGAACAAGGCTGAACACGCAGCTCCCCGTGTTCTGTTCTCCTGTTCCAGACCCAAAAGCGGCGTTCGAGGACGCCTTCCAGTATCCTTGGGACAATATTGACGTGTACGCTTTCCCCCCCTTCGGGATGCTCAGGCAGGTCCTCAACAGGGTGAGAAGGACGAGCAACCTACGGATGACTTTGGTAGTGCCCTGGTGGCCGGAGAGAGAGTGGTTCGTGGACCAGAGAGAACTAGCACAACAGCCGCCCTGGCCCCTTCCGGACAGGCCAGACCTTCTCCGGCAACCACACTTCCTAAGGTTCCACGAGAACCTTCGGTCCCTCCGCCAGCACGTGCGGAGGTTATCGAGCGTCTCCTGAGGAGGGAAGGCTATTCGTCGAGTAGAAGCAACACGGATGTCGGGCTACCTGAGACGGTCATCGACAGCTGTATACCAGGCTAAGTGGGCCACCTTTACCAAATGGTGCGCCATTACAAACATCAGGCCCCTGAAGGCCTCCATCCCGCAAGTAGCGGACTTCCTAGTTTACCTCAGGGACGTGGTCAACATGTCCATTCCAGCCATCAAGGGAGTCCGCGCGGCTCTGGGCCAAGTTTTTCTCCTAAAAGGCATAGACCTGGGTAACTCCAGACATATCTCAATGCTCATTAAAAGCTTTGAACAATCATGCCCCCCACAAGCTATGAAGGTGCAACAATGGGACGTGGCAAGGGTCCTGAAAATGTTATCCGAAAATCCGTTCGAGCCCCTGAAAGAAATCGTGGACAAGGATCTCACTCTCAAGACGGTTTTCTTGCTGGCGTTAGCATCAGCTAAACGGGTAGCCGAGATTCATGGTCTGTCCTACGAAGTGGCTCACTCGAAAGGTTGGCGAGAAGTCACGTTCAAGTTCGTCCCTTCCTTCGTAGCTAAGACCCAGAACCCTGCCGTATGGGACCCCAGGTTTGAGGGTTTCTCAATTCCGGCAATCCCCCGGTCGGACGACGTTAAGGATTTGCGCCTATGCCCCGTCAGGGCAGTGAGGAAATACTTGGAAAGGACAGCAAGACTCCAGCCTGGGATCAAAAGTCGTTTTTTGTTTCCACAGGCGTCGTGAAGAAGCCAGTCTCGAAGAATACCATCTCCTTCTGGTTGCGGCATGTCATCATCAGGGCCTACAGTAAGGCGAGAATCCCCCTGCTGGGGAAACCCAAGCCCCATGACATTAGGGGCCTGCGTACTACATTGGCCTTCGAGAAAAATATGGCAGTAGGCCAGATCCTAAGGGCAGGCACCTGGGCCAACCAGTCTACCTTCACGGCTCACTATTTGAAGGACTATTTCAGAAGATCCCTGGATGGGGTCTCGATGGGTACCGTTGTTTCCGCGCTCCAAACGTTTTAAAGGCATAGCCTCAGTGATAACCGCGGGTAACAAGCACAAGAGGCACAGGTTCGTTCCTTAAACCACCTTGTACCTTCTTTCCCTTTTTCCGCTTCAAGTGGGCTCTGTGTGGGCCCTGAGCCAGAGACGAGTACCTCAACAAGAGGAAGACATGTCCCCGTAGGATTTCTTGCACAGATGAGTTTCTTAGACACTAAGATGGATTTTTATGTAGTTTCCTCTCAATCGTTTGCTATGGGGTCAACACGACCTAGCCACTTTCTAGGTCTCTGGATATTCCTCAGCACGGTCTCAAAAACTTTTTAGGGCCACGCCCACCTCCTAAAGTATAAGTCTCCTAAGAAAGTAGTTCGAGGTAAGTACTTCGTGTTGGAACAAATCACAAATTTTAAGTAATTTGTATTTTTCCTAACAGTACTTACCTCAAACTACTTTCGGGTAATGCCCCACCCTGCCTTCCCCGAGTGTCCCCTGGTATTCTTAGAGACCTTAGCAACCAAGAACTTACTGGAGGTCGAGACCTAAGCAAGCATGCTCTCTGACCCTGGGTTAGCCTCAGGTCGCTTATCACTCCGCCTGAGGTTACCCCTCTTAGAAAATGGGTTTAAGGTAAACTACATAAAACTCTGGTCGGACGGGAGGAGATCTCAAATACTCCTAAGAAAGTAGTTCGAGGTAAGTACTGTTAGGAAAAATACAAATTACTTAAAATTTGTGATTTTTGTTCCGTAACCGAAATACAAACCAAGCTATCTAAATAAGGTATTACATTTAGCGTAGCTGAATGACAAGCCATGAGATTTTTAAAGAGGGTTAACTACCCCCTTGGGGGTAGGGGAGGGGTATCTAGCTACCCCTCCCCCCTCACACACCGGTGAACTGATTCACTTCGCTTTTGGCTCGGGTGACGGTCAGATGTGTCTGCTCTCACCCTTGCATTAACAGCCTTAATCTTTTTTGCTTTCTCTTTCAGTTTGTGTGTTTGGAAGTTGGCCTCTCTCTTTATCATGCGGAAGTGCCCTGGTTTACCCGACCACTCTTTTGGGACTTATAGGTCGGCGGTCTAGACGGGCCCGCACATCTTGTGTCCGTTCTACAGAGGTTAACGGTGTGATAAAGATAAAGCGCAGTGAGTGCAGGGAATGGTCTACCTCCCAGTGGGAGATGTTTTCCCGGCGACGGAAGAAGAAGTTTAAGCGGGATCTTTCTCCTTCAAGGGTTTCCTTGAAGAAGGAAAATTCCAAGGAGACTTCTTCAGTTGCCCGAACCTCCTCCGAAGCTCCCTCTCGATCGGTCTCTCGTGAGAGGCCGTCGAGTGGTAGCGTAGGCCGTTCTTTTGTTGACCTACCTCGGGGTTCGGGAGAGGGAGTTGGCTCCCATAGCAAGGCAGCTCCTCCTTCTCCTCCGGGGGAGGATTTATCTGTTTCTGTGTATAATGATGATTTATTGCAGCTTTGGGGTTCCTTGGGGCTTAAGGGTTTGCCCTCCAGGGAAGACCTGTTTGACTTGATCCAGTTGGGCGCAGCTGTCAAACAGTCGCCGGTGATAGCGGAGGTTGACCCTCTGTCTATCGTCGACGTTGTTGTGGCAAAGGCTTCCGACGGGTCGGGTCAAACCCCTGCCTTGGGTGCTGATGTTGCTGAAGGCTCAGTTCCCCCCTCCGAACATCCTTCGATTGAGGAGCCGAGGTCTCTCCTGCAGGTGATTCTCCTCCTCGGGGGAGTTCACTGACAGAGACTCCTCTTCAGAGGACCGACGATGGTGTTCCTGCTCCCAGAAGATGTATCCGTCGCAAGCCTCGCCCTCCTCTTCGCCGTAGAGGTCTTCCTTCTCCCCACAAAGGAGTTAGGAGGCACCTCTTCGGCTCCTCGCCGTCCCCCGCAGAGGATCCTCCTCGACGTGAGTCGACCGTTGCAGCCGCATCACTAGACCTCTCTGCAGATCGTTCGCGATCTCCTACGCCTGCCAGACCTGCTGATCCTCCTTCACCGTTCGTGGCAGCTGATGCGCAGTGGGTGCCCTCGCACCCCGTTATCCAACGGGCACCAGTCCCTTCGGAGCAGAAGGGCTTGTTTCACAATGTGAGCAAGTCCCTTAAGTGCCAGGTTTTACCTGGGCGCCCACGATCTCCTTCCCGCAAGCGCTCTCCTGTTCCTGCTGTTGCTGAGTCATCCTGTGCTGGAAACAACGCGCCAGCGATCTCCTATGGCAGAGTCGACATGTCAGCGCTCACCTGCTCGCCATCGATCTCCTGCTCGCCAGCGCTTTCCTGCTAGCTAGTGCTCTCCTGCGCGTCAGCGATCTCCTCCTCGCCAGAGCACATCTGCGCGCCCTGATCCTGGTACGCGCCACGCGCGCAAACGATCTCCAGCTCGCCAGCGAACTTCCCCTGCGCGCTAGCGCGTAACTACGCGCCGTCGCTCGCCTGCGCGCCCACAATCTTCGGATCTGGGCGTAAGAAGGAAGCCTCATCCTTCGCCTTCTCGCAAGCGTTCACCTGCGCGCCCTCGTAACTCGCCCTCTCGTCAACCCTCACCTATGCGTCATCGCGCACAGTCACCTTCGCGCCCACAGGTTCCAGCTCCTACCGTGCGCACTTCCAGAGGTGGATGGGACACTACGCGCCCACGCACCCACGAGAAGTCTCCTTCACGCGCTTTTACGCCTGCTGGTCCTGCACCCCATCTGTCTTCTCCAGATCGCGCACCTGCGTGCCAGCGATCTCCTGAGCGCCACGCGCCACATCGCCTGCGCGCCATCACTCTCCAGCATGCCCACGCGCCCATGAGCCTGCTCGCCGAAGATCACATGCGTGCCCACGCGCAACCTCACCTGTGCGCAGTTGCTCACCTGCTCGACCTGTGGGCCATCGCTCTCCTGTGCGCCATCGCTCGCCTTCGCTCCGTCGTTCACCTACGTGCCGTCATTCTCCTGGTCGCCAGCACTCGCCCGCGTGCCCACGCGCGCCCTCGCCCGTTCCTTCATCCCCGCGCGCTCGCGCATGCACACACATGTGCGCGAACGTTTGCCCGCGCACGAACGCCTGCGTGAGCCCAAGCGCAATTCCCTCCGGGTTTCGTAAAGTGAGCTTCCTAGCGAGTCTTCTGGATCGAGAGCAGTCAAGTCATCATCTTCATGGTCTCCCCCCCAAGCAAGCGCAGAACAGCACGCTCGCAGGAGGGGGGGGGGGGTCTTCAGAGAGGTGTAGGCACCAATCTTCTACCCTTTCTTTTCAGGCAGGCCCTGTGGTATCTACTCCGAAGGATCGCCCGATCCCCATCCCTCCAGCGGGAATCTCTGACACTGCGTCTGTCAGTAAGCAGCCATGGTTTGGGTCCCTTATCAGAGCTGTCGTCCAGGCTGTTAAACCGGCCTTCGCTGATTTGGGTCTAAAACCAACGGCAGCTCCGACCCCACTGAAAAGGAAGAGAGGAGTAGAGATCTTGGTGACTTCTCCCAGGGTCAAACTGGCTCCTGAGAAGTCCGTAAGGAAGGCTCCTTCCCCCCCTCAGATGTTCTCTCCTTCTCCGGTGGACGAATCTTTTCCGACCTCAGGGGAATCTACTGAGGTGAGACCTTTTTCCGCCGCACCAATGGGAGAAACCCCACCGAGAGTAGGAGAATCGTCCCGCGTTGGGGCAGAGTAGAGCCCTTAGACTTCGTAGCTGGAGTCCTGCATCCCTCCTAGAAGGGAACCGAAGGACTCGAAGATTATCCCGAAGTCTTCTTTCAGCATTCGACCAGAGCCAGCGAGACACCAGGAGAACGTCCACGTGTCCCCCCAAGTAGAGCATCTGGGGACAGGAGACTTTGCTGCCAGTTCACCCAGAGGAAAACAGCAAGAATCAGAGCATGCCTTCTGGCTAGTTTTGACTCTGATGAGGCATCTCAACGGGTTCAAGGACCCTGAGATCGCCCCTCGTGAGGGCAAGGATACGGTTCTGGACCGAGTCTTTGGCACTCAGAAACCCACTAAGGCCAGTGCGGCTTTGCCTTGGTCCCAAGGTGTGAAGAGTGCCAGGGAAAAGGTTGATGGCCAGCTCTCCGAGCTCGCCTCCTCCAGCCGTTCCACTGCTGGCAACAAGGTCCTCCCACCTCCTCGTGTTCAACAGAGGAGGTATTTTGAGATCATGGAGGAGTCTTGTTTAGCTCTTCCGCTCCACCACTCTGTGGAAGAGCTTTCCAGGGGAGTCTCTCTTGAGAGACTCTCTAGCCGGCAAGTGACATTTTCGGCAACAGAGATCCTGAGTCAGGAGAAGGTCGCAAAGTGTGCCATGCAGGTCACTTCGTGGTTGGATGTCTGGCTGGGGTCTCTGAGCATCCTGCTGCGATCCGAGGATCTGTCCAAGGAGAGCACCAGGAAGGCCCTGGAGACCTTCCTCCTTTAGGGCACACGCACCATTTAGTTTCTGGCCCACCAAGTCTCGAACTTGTGGGCAAACTCAATCCTGAAGCGACGTGATGCGGTGACCGAGAGGTTCCACTCGAAGGTCCCAGCCGTGGATGTCTGCAAGGTCAGACACTCTTCCCTCCTTGGAAAGAGTTTGTTTGAGCCCATGGATGTGGAACAGGCAGCTGAGAGGTGGAGAAAATCTAACCATGATTCTCTTCTCCAAAGGGCTCTTACAACAAAGCCCTACAAACCTCCAGCACCTCAACAACCTCGCCAGTCCGAGGCGACGAAACCGGCAGCGGCAGCAAAGACGACGGTGTCCAAGCAGCAGCCCTTTCCTGTCAAAGACAAGAAGGGCAGAAAGTCCTCCAGGGGAGGCAAGAATCCAAGAGGGACCGGCCGAGGCCGCAAACGCTAGGATTGGCAATCCCCCTGCATGTCTACCAGTGGGGGGATGCCTGCAAAGTTGCGCATTCAGGTGGCAGCAACTCGGGGCCTATTCCTGGATGATCTCCGTGGTCATTCAGGGATATCGCGTCCCGTTCATAACATCTCTTCCTCCCCTGACAGGGAATCCAGTGTCGTTGAGCTCCTACGCCATGGGATCCGCAAAGGGGCTAGCACTCTGGGCAGAAGTCGAGACCATGCTGAAGAAGGATGCTCTCCAGGTGGTCGTCGACGGCTCCCCAGGCTTCTTCAGTCGACTCTTTCTTGTAAAGAAGGCGTCTGGAAGCTGAAGACCAGTCATCGACCTCTCAGCTCTGAACAAGATTGTCAAACAACCTCCGTTCAGCATGGAGTCAGCAGACACGGTCAGACTTGCAGTGAGACCGCAAGACTTCATGTATACACTGGATCTGAAGGACGCGTACTTCCAGATCCCAATCCATCCGTCTTCCAGGAAGTACTTAAGATTCAGCCTAGAAAACAAAATCTACCAGTTCAAGGTGCTGTGTTTCGGTCTCTCCACAGCACCCGAGGTATTCACCAGAGTGTTCATCCTGATCTCTTCGTGGGCACATAGGATCGGTATCCGTCTCCTCCGCTATCTGGATAAATGGCTGATCCTGGCAGACTCGGAGTCGACCCTTCCTTGACACCGAGACAAGCTTCTGGGACTTTGCACCTCGCCTATCCCAAGTCTCCTTGTTGATGCTGGAGAGTTACCTCTAGACCTTTACCGAATGTCTTCCATTCTTCGGTATTGGTTTAGATTGCAAAGACTCCCCAACTCTCTAGCCTTTCAGACTGCAAGCCTTGTAAGACACGCATCATACTTTGAGTTGCACCCAAAATCTCCTCAACCTTATGGCTTTCGTGTGAAATAATTATTAAATAGTCTGGATATAATTAGAAATAAGGTACTTCCATTCAAGGTATCATCAACGCCTCCATGGAAGTTACCAGAGATATCTTTTTGTAAATATTTTATTGGAGATAAGAAGAATATGTCAGACCTAGAAGCCAGGTCTCTTTTTAATGAACATGTTAAAGAACATAGAGGATCAACTTTTATCTATACTGATGGCTCCAAATCTGATGCTGGCGTTGGATTTGGAGTACATAGTAATGGTTTTAATTGTAGAGGTGCACTTCCTCTGATCGCTTCCATATTTACTGCCGAACTGTATGGCATATTAACCGCTATTGAGAAAATAGCGTTGGAGAAGGAGGGTAATTTTACAATTTTTAGTGATGCAAGGAGTGTCCTTCAAGCTATGGAAGTTTTTAATACTAATAACCCTCTAGTTTTAAAGATTTTAGAATGGCTTTTCATTATTGGACGGAGAGGTTCAATTTTGTTGGGTTCCAGCACATGTAGGTGTGTCTGGGAATGAGAAGGCAGATTCACTGGCTAAGGAGGCTGCATCCGAGTTTCTGCCAAGAAGGTATCCCATTCCCTGTAATGATTTCTTACCTGACATCAAGAAATTGGTTTGCAATAAATGGCAACAGCAATGGGATAGTCAAGATGGCAATAAAATGCAAGAGATAACAAATGACATATCTCCTTGGAGGTAAAATATGATGCCCCGAAAATGGGAGACGTCTCTTTGTCATCTCCGTATTGGTCACACTCGGTTGACACACGAGTTTCTGCTGAAGGGCCAACACCAACCGTATTGTGACGACTGTTTAGTACCTCTAACAGTAAGGCATTTGTTGACCGAATGCCCCAATTATAACAACTTGCGGAATAGATATTTGTTTGAGGCTCGAGGTGAGGGTGGCAGGTTCATCCTTGCCAAGATTCTTGGAAATGATGTGTCCTACCATGCAAGTGGCATTTTTAGATTTATTTCAGAAGCAGGTCTTCTGAAAAATATTTAACTTTTATGGCATTCAACTTTTATGATTTTAATTGAATACTCTTTTATTTTTTATTTTATTTTATTTTTTTATTTTAGTATACATAAATTAAATGTTACCGGCGTCAATGACCTCGGATGTCAGGATGCCTGAAAACTTTAAATCAATCAATCTGGGACTTTGCCAAGATCTAGGGATCATGGTAAATCTCGAGAAGTCTTCTCTGCTTCCAACTCAACGACTGGTATATCTAGGCATGATATTGGACACCAATCTCCACAAAGCCTTCCCATCAGACGACAGGATAGCAAGGCTGAGGAGGGTCACAGTTCCTTTCCTCAGAAGTAAAGAACTCCCAGCCCAATCGTGGTTACGTCTCCTCGGTCACCTTTCTTCTCTGGCCCGTCTAGTTCCAAATGGTCGCCTCAGGATGAGATCCCTTTAATGGCGACACGATTCCCCGGACATCTTAGTCCCAATGGGTCCTGCGGTGGTTGACAGAGGGAAACCTACGAAAGGGAGTGGATCTTCTCGTCCTCCCCCCGGATTTGATGCTGTTTTCGGACGCCTCCAAAAAAGGTTGGGGGGGGGGGGGGGGCCCACGTTCTGAACCACAGGACCTCAGAATTAGAAAGTGCCTCCACATCAACCTGCTAGAAATGAAGGCTGTGTATCTGGCACTTCAGCAGTTCCAACAGTACCTGGCGGGTCACTCCGTGGTGGTGATGAGCGACAACACCACGGTAGTGGCTTACATCAACAAGCAGGGAGGTACCTTTTCACAGCAGCTATCCCATCTTGCGGTAGATATACTGAGAAGGGCCGAAGTCCACTCGATTCCACTATCAGCTCGCTTCATTCCAGGCAAGAGGAATGTGCTCGCCGACAGTCTGAGCAGGGCATCTCAGATAGTGAGTACCTAGTGGTCTTTGGATCGTCTAGTAGCCAACAAAGTAATGACTTTGTGGGGTTCCCCGACAGGGGATCTGTTTGCGAGAGCCTTGAATTTCAAGATGCCGCTGAACTGCTCCCCAGTCCCGGACCCCAATGCACTCTGGCAAGATGCCTTTCAACAACGGTGGGACAACGTCGACGTCTACGCCTTTCCCCCGTTCTGTCTGATGAGAAGGGTTCTCAACAAGACCAGAATATAATAGCTCCGTTATGGCATCATGCAGAGTGGTTCCCGGACCTTCTGCAACTCATGACGGAACTCTCGAGAGAACTTCCTCCTTGACACGAGCTACTCATACAACCACATGCCAACGTCTTCCACAAAGTTGTAGCATGGCTACGACTTCACGCCTGTAGACTATCCAGCGTCTCCTCACAGAGAGAGGCTTTTCGCAACAAGTTGCGGAAAGGATGTCTCGACACCTGCGAAAGTCATCCGCAGGGGTCTACAGGCAAAGTGGAGTCTTCTGTGTTTGGTGTCGTGGAAGGGGTATCTCTCCACTCGATGCCACTATTCCAGCAATAGCGGAGTTTCTCTTGTATTTGCGGGAAGAAATGTGCCTTTCAGTCTCGGCAGTGAAAGGCTATCGTTCAGCCTTAAGTCTTGCCTTCAGGCTCAAAGGAATGGACATTTCCTCTTCGCTGGAACTTTCTCTACTCATACGAAGTTAAGAACTTACCTGCCCCCAGTCGGAAGTGAGACCACCTCCATGGAACGTGGTTCACGTCCTCAGGGCTCTTAAGAGACCTCCTTTCGAACCATTACGCCGGGCTTCTGATCGCCACCTGACTTGGAAGACGGTGTTCCTGATTGCTCTAGCCTCGGCCAAGCGAGTCAGCGACATTCATGGTCTCTCGTATGACATCGCCCATTCAAGGGGATGGGGGAAGGTAACGTTCAGATTCGTCCCTGAATTTGTAGCCAAGACTCAGAATCCAGGAGTTCCGGACCCCCGATTCGACTCCTTCCGGATTTCGAGTCTCCATTCTGTAACAGATGACCCAGACCATCTCCTACTGTGCCTAGTAAGGAGTCTGAGGCTCTTCCTTAAGAGAAAAGATTCAATTCGTCCTCGGGTGCAAGCATTGTTCGTGAGCACAGGAAGGACGAAGAGGAGGGTCACTAAGAATACAATCTCAGCTTGGATTTGCAGGGTTATCCACCATTCCCTGAATCCTGACCCTCCTCCGTCACGTTGCCCTAGGGCACATGATGTCAGGGGCATTGCTACGTCCCTGGCATTCAAGAGAAATTACTCTGTGACGCAGGTTCTACAAGCAGGGGTTTGGAAGCGTCAAACGACCTTCACAGCCCACTACCTGCAAGACGTGACCCACAGGAGGATCGATACGTTCTCTATCGGCCCTGTGGTGGCTGCACAACAGCTGGTTTAAACCTCAGGCTCCTTAATGGACAAGTAGCAGAAGGTTGAGGGCATTGTTACCCGGTTTTAGTCTTTATGAATGAAAAGGTATGCCTGGCCCTTATTCTTTTCTTCATTCTCCCCTCTCTTGGGGAAAGCAGCATCATAGGTTCTCTGCTCAGCTGACCTCAAACCACTGCAGGTAAACCTTGTTTCCTTGTGTTCCTAGTATTAATACTGTTACGTCCCCATACCCTTACGAAGTGGTATTGAGATCGTCCTAACCTAGATTTCCATGTAAAGGACTCCAGGTCAACTTCCTAGGACGATTCACACTTCACTACCTCACACACTAGCTTACGTAGGCCACGGTCCTTGCAGAGCAAGGCACTTGCGAGGTGCAGGGACCCGTTGAGTTATACACACTCGGATACTGAGTGCCCGGGCAAAAGCCAAAGCCAGTACGGCTGGGACTTACCACCCTACCTGAGGGTTAAGTCACCCTAATTAAATAGCGTGGTTTGTATTTTGGTTACGGAACAAATGACAAATTCGTAGATAATATGTATTTTTCCTAACCATACAAACCTAAGCTATTTAATCAAACTTGCCCTGTCCCCCAGGAAGTCCTACCTCTAAGCAAAGTGAGGTACTCACCGGTTTGTGAGGGGGGGAGGGGTAGCTAGCTACCCCTTCCTACCCACTCGCTAACTAGCGAGGGAGTAGTAAACCCTCGTTAAAAATCTAATGGCTCGTCGTTTCAGCTACGCCGAAAGTAATACCCTAATTAAATAGCTAAAGTTTGTATGGTTAGGAAAAATACAAATTTTCAACGAATTTGTCATTTTTACAGTTTGACGCAGAATATTTTTTGTCCAAATTAGTCTTGATATTGAAGTACACAGTAAAATGTTCCTACATTTAACATATTTTATTTATTTTTCAGACTAGAAGTATCCAAAGGAAGTTATCTATAGCCTCCCTCTCAAAACACGAAGTTAAACTACAAATATGACATCAAGATGAAGATAGCCAGTGAATAATATATGGCCTATTACAGAAAAATTACTATAGTGTTTACAAGGAAGACATCTAAAATATATATATTTTTTTACATTCTAAAATCAAAAGGAGTACCTAATCCTCTCAACTGAAGCTGCTACTCTTGTCATCAAGTTTTTTTGGTGATATTGAAAAACCTTTAGGAGAAATACCCTTACATTATTAGATTACTGTATGTTGAAATGTTCACAATAGAACAGTTTTTAAGATTTTAGAGAGTTGTGTGTTACAATGGTTACTCCATTCATACATTATAGGTTTAATAGCATTCACTTACTGAAGATAAAACAAAACTCTTTAAATTACAGTAATGATATTACCAGATTTCATCAAGTTTATTAAATTGGCTTTATTTCTGGAAGTATTCCATTTACTTATTAAAGCTAATAACTTTCACTTGATATAATAGTAAGCATTTTATTAGCTCTTAAACTTTATAAAGTCATTGCATGTAAAGATAATTTTAGATAGTATTAAGTTCTATGAATCTTAATTAAAAAAATACATGTGATGCTAATTTCTTTATATAATTTTTTGGGCTGAAGCCATGTCGTCCTGATGGAAGTTCCTCTAAGGTAGCTTCCTAGGGTATATTATAACTACGGCGATATTCCCAGAGAATTTACCTTAAGGTACCCAGAATTCTAACTCCTGGAGCGAATATCCCTAATAAAAGAATCAGGGATATTGCAAAATATCAGCGTACGTATTCTTGACACGCTACATGGCAATCTGTACCCCGAACAGAGTTAACACTTCGTAGGGGTCAAATGGCAAGAAAACGAAAACGATAAGAAAGGGGGGAGCCGTTCGTAAGGCATCTCTCCTCACTGTTTCGTAAGCGTGCCCTGCGCCGCTCGCGGCGCCATCTGTATTCCTTTTTGCGTAGCTATACAACTTGGTGTTTTCCCTGTGTTTCTACCAAAAATCTTGGATTTACCCAAGCTAATATGCTTTCTCCAACTTCTTCTGCTTCCGATAAGTTGAGTACCATTTCTTTTATGTATAAATGTAGGCTCTTGGTAGAATTTAAAGTAATTAAAACAGTTATCTTTGATACAAAAGCTGTTGCCTGCTGGCGGCGTCCTGGACGCTGTCGCTCGCTAGATAGGATTTATTTGGTTAGCCAGAGCGACGTTCCCAGCCCCCTTTTCGCTTTAATAAATTTATCTGCTTAGCTTATTTAGGAATACTTTTATGATGCTGTAGTATAGTGCCTTGGCGAAGGATTTGCCTAGGCTGGCCTACGCTAGACCTTGTAGCCTAGTCGTTTGGCCCTTGTACTTCCTGCATGATATTTAGTCTTCCAAGTGTGGTTATTTAAATTTTATTAGAGCGTTAGGCAACGTTATACATATAAGTTTATGCTGAGTTTTTTCCAAGATGGTATATGAGTGAGTTTCGGTGATTTAGGTAATCGATTCTCCCAGTGCCTAGGCTAGGTTGTCTTAGGCTATTGATATGTTTTCTTGTTCCCCCCGTTTGCTCCCTTTTCTTCGGGGAAGGCGCGCAAACCCTTTCCCTCTGCTTAAGCCTTGGGCTTAACCCTAGTGGTTTATCTGAATTAACTTTCGATACAACTATATTGGGGTGGTACTGTACCTTCCTGCTCCAGCTAGTCTGGTTCAGAGAAGGGCAGTACAGCAGTGTTTTAAGTCTGAGTCTGTGTTGGTCTGGCTTGGGGTAGAGTCTCCCTCGCGGTCTGACACAGACATAGGAGGTTTAGCCTTCTTCGGTCACTCTTGAAGGTTTCTGTAGCTATGATCCCTTCGTTCGGTGACCCTTCAGACTTGTCCTTGTTACTGTTCCGGGTGTGGGGTGTGTCCCTTTCCCTGGAATAGCAATACCTTCCTTGCATTGGTTATAGGGAGGCAGCAAGTATTGCCGGCCTCCCTCCCCGGATTCCCCCTAGGCTGAGATGGGCTTTCTTGGCCGTGGGTGATCCTTAACCAGTGCAAGGTTGGACAGGACCCTCTTGTCCCTTTCCCTTCTGTCCTTTCCGTAATGTCATTAGTGTCTGCCTTCCTACATCCGTACCTAGCACAGGTTAGGATGGGGAGCTGACTTGGTTCCCTGCCGGCCGGCAGAGTGTGCTGGCCGGCAGAGGACCTGTTACCTTGAGTGCTGCCCGGTCCTCCCTTGGTCCCTCATCCACTCCTGTCTGTAGATCCAGTGGGCAGTGGTTAGGAAGCCTGAATTAGATTCTCCCCTTCCTTTCAGCACTCTTTCGGGTGTTGGGCGTTGAGGTAGTATAGCCTCTTAGCCCGGCACCAATTCTGTTTTCTTCTTGTGTGTTGTACTCTGCCGACTGCCGGCCTAGTGGCCGGCAGCCGGGCAGTTGGTGTTCTCTAGTTCTCTTGCTGCCGGTCGGCGATGGCTACATGCCCTTGCCGGCTGGTCTCCTCGCTCGTCTGCCGGCCGCTAAGAGTGGCGGCCGGCAGCCGGGCGCTACCTAGCATGGCTGCCGGCCGGCATGGGTTGTTTACCTCTGCCGGCCGGCCTTTACCTCGCCCTGTCTGCTGGCCACTGGGAGTGGTGGCCGGCAGCCGGGCACCACCTAGTGTAGCTGCCGGCCGGCAGTCACTGCCGGCCGGCACAGACATCGGAACTAGAGTTCTGCCGCGTTAGAGTTCTTAAGTTGTATACTTGAGACCTACCTGTGGGGGGTACCGGCCGGCACGCCACCCCATATACTGTATCAGTATTCCCCTGTATAGCATATACTGTGGGGAGTGGCTATGATATAGTAGGTTACAACACTGTATTTTCTAACATGCTTGTGTTGCTTTGTGCAGTCACTTGGTGTTGCCTTACAGAGATGGAAAGAGAGTTCTTTCTGTCTTTAGCCAGTATGTTAAAGTCTCACCTTAGGTGTGAGCTACACCTATTTCCCTTGGGAAACATTTACTTTGGTTATTCTAGCAAAGACTAACCATTTGATTTTAATTGCTGGAAGGCTACTGCAAGTGACTGTGTGGGAAACACAAGTGTGTGTCTTTCCTTTAAACTTTGTACATGCTTGTATATACATGTGAATTGAAATTCACCTGATATTCATGGAAATTTTCTTCTTTTACAGGAGGAACATCTGAAGTGCGGTAGCGTCTTCTGGAACGTCCGCAGTAAGAACTTCTGCGGGCATGATTTGTGTAGGAGGCACGCGGCTTGCGCAGCCTCCAAGGATGATCTCCGTTACTTGGACCCTCAGGTATGTTCAGTGTGTACTAACCTGCTAGCTGAGGCCTTTGAATCCCCTTGGTCGGCGGAGTCAAGGGATGCAGCGAGGGAGAAGCTTCGTGTTTGGGTAAGGGGTTTCCAAAAGAATACCTCTGGACCTTATCTTCCAAGTGAGAAGATGAGGGCGTACCTCTTTCCCAAGGCTTCTGCTGACGCTGTCGTCCCCCAGCCTCGGCCGGAGATCCCTCTCATCCAGATCCCCGTGGATGCTGAAGTCGCGGATGCCATGCAAGACATTCAGCTGTCCGACAAGATGTCGGACATGTCCGAACGGGCGGAAGAGGACCTCCTCGCAGGGGGCGAGGAAGAGGATCAAGATCCGAACGTCGTGGAAGAAGAGGATGCCGTGCCATCGGACGCTCCGGTTCAGGCCCCTGAACCTATCCCCTCTACTTCGTCCGCTCTTCCACAAGAGCTGGGACAAGCTCTCTCCTCTATTGTTGGCATGATACAGAAAATGCAGAAGGAGAACAATCAGAAGGCAGCTGCAATGGAACTACATATGCAGAGGATTGCAGCATCACGTGGGCCTCCGAAAAAGCTCAACGTGAAAGACCTTCCTGTGTGCTCGGATGCCAACCCGTGGAGGTATGCCGAGCACATGCCGATGGCGGTCGGGAAGATCGTCATGTCAGAGAAGCTGGGTTCAGTTCCCCTTGAGGAGGTGGAATTCTGGCCCAGCAGAGGGGCCTATCCGGACTGTTACGTCCGTCTGAAGAAGGAACCGGCCTCGAAGGAGGAGACGGAGCCGAAGGAGGTGATCGTCTTGGATCACGCCAAGGCTCAAGCTTCGCTGGCGTCTGCAATGAAGGAGAGGGGCTTCTCGAACTCGAAAGTTGCTGCTTTGAGTAAGAAGCCCCCTTCCTTCGTATCCTCTCCGGCTAGGGCCTTCCCCTTTCTGCAGAAAGGGTTCGCGGCCGTTCTGAAGGCAGTCGAGGCTGGCAAACCATGCCCCTCCTTGGAGGAATGCAAGCCTTTGTCTTTAGCCTTGCCGATGGACAACAAGGACTGGAAGGACGTCCATCTTACCTTTTCGGTTGGGAAGTTGGACTCCGATATCGCAGGTCGGCAGTTCGGCGAAAACCTCCCTAAGCTGTCTGAATTCCTTCTGCGAAGGGAGCTCGAGACAAAGGAGCGTCTGGCAGCCTCGATGTCTCTCCAGACAACCATGGAGACAATGGCAAGCGACCCCAAGGTCCATGAAATGTTCATGGTGGTGGCCAAGATCCATCTGGCCACGGTGACAAAGGACCTCTATAGCTTTGTCAAGGCGAGGAGGGCCTGCAGGGAGTTTGTGTTCGCCTCGGCTACAGTGAGGCACGAACCGAAGAAATTGATCTCATCCAACATCTGGGGCAAAGATCTCTTCCCCAGTGATGTAGTTAAGGAGGTGGTGGACAAGGCAGCCACGAAGAATAGGAATCTTCTCCTTAAGTGGGGCCTGTCCCTCAAGAGGAAGTCTTCCCCCGATGAGGGTCCCCAACCGAAGGGGAAGACGAAGAAATCTAGGTTTTCTCCCCGCCCAGCCAAGCCTTTCAGACCGCAACGTCAGCAGCAGCAACAATCGGCTTTGCCTCCGGTGCCCCAGATGGTAGCCCAGGCCCCGACCACCTTCCAATGGGTGCCCCAGGCCGTGTCCTCGCCATCCTCGGCATTCAACCCAGTGTTCGAAGGGCAGTCTACCACCTTTCGAGCAAAGCCCAGAGGAGCAGCCAGAGGCTCGTCTAGACGCCCCTCAAGGGGAAGGGGATCCAGAGGTGGTCGCGGCCAAGGAGGCAAGACTGCAGGGCAGCAGTCAAAGTGAAGTGATGCCGGTAGGAGGGAGACTACAGTACTTTCGGGATCGTTGGACCTTCGATCCCTGGGCCCACAGCCTGCTCAAAAATGGACTGGGTTGGAGCTGGTACAGCACTCCGCCCCCGTACCCTCGATTTTTCCAACACTCCACCCCCGTTTTGGAGGAGTACATTCAAGAACTGTTGGAGAAAAAGGTGATCCGGAGAGTAAAGTCCATCAAGTTCCAAGGGAGGCTGTTTTGTGTTCCCAAGAAAGACTTGGGGAAACTCAGAGTCATTCTGGACTTGTCGCCACTCAACAAGTTCATAGCGAACCACAAGTTCAAGATGTTAATGTTGCAACACATAAGGGCCTTACTGCCCAAGAGGGCATTTACCGTCTCCATCGACTTGTCAGACGCCTATTGGCACGTTCCAATCGGTCGCCGTCTCTCCCCCTACCTAGGATTCAAGCTACAACGAAGACTTTACGCCTTCAGAGCGATGCCTTTCGGGCTAAACATAGCCCCAAGGATCTTCACGAAGCTTGCGAGCGCAGCGCTCAAACAGTTACGCCTAAAAGGGATCCAGGTGGTAGCCTACCTGGACGATTGGCTGGTGTGGGCAGCATCCAGGGCGGAATGCTTGCAGGCTTCCTTACAGGTGATTCAGTTCCTAGAGTATCTAGGGTTTAAGATCAACAGAAAGAAGTCTCGTCTTTCTCCATCTCAGAGGTTCCAGTGGTTGGGAATTCACTGGGACCTAGTGTCACACCGATTCTCCATCCCGACGTC
Organism: Palaemon carinicauda; assembly: GCF_036898095.1. Lineage (NCBI taxonomy): Eukaryota > Metazoa > Arthropoda > Malacostraca > Decapoda > Palaemonidae > Palaemon > Palaemon carinicauda. The sequence goes on along the minus strand of NC_090758.1, from coordinate 29,653,271 downwards.
GAAAAGGAAGGAGATAGCGGGGTCTGTCAAGAGACTTCTAGATTCCGAGACGATATCAAGACGCGAATAAGAGAGGGTTCTGGGCTCTCTTCAGTTTGCGTCGGTAACAGACCCTGTGCTAAGAGCACAGCTAAAGGATGCAGCCGGAGTTTGGAGAAGCTTTGCATCAAACGCGCGAAGGGACTTGAGGAGACCGGTTCCGCTTCGGCTACGTTCTCTTCTCAGAACGTGGTCTCAGGCCAGTCGTCTAAAGAGGTCGGTACCTCTTCAGCCACCTCCCCCGTCAGTGACGATTCACACAGACGCTTCAAAGGAAGGGTGGGGAGGTCACTCTCATCGGAAGAAGGTCCAAGGGACCTGGTCCAAGCTATTCGGGACTTTTCACATAAACTTTCTAGAAGCTATGGCAGTACTTCTTACCCTGAGGAAAGTTTCCCCGCGTCAGTCGATCCACATAAGGTTGGTACTGGACAGCGAGTTGGTTGTGAAATGTCTGAATCGGCGGGGATCGAGGTCCCCGCCTCTCAACCAGGTGATGTTGGCCATATTCCGACTGGCGGAGAAGAAGAAGTGGCACCTGTCGGCAGTTCACCTTCAAGGAGTCCGCAATGTGACAGCGGACGCTCTATCCAGGGTTACACCGGTAGAGTCGGAATGGTCCCTAGACGCAGGATCATTCTCCTTCATCTCGAGTCAAGTCCCAGAACTGCAGATAGACCTCTTCGCGACGAAGGACAACAAGAAGTTGCCGCGATATGTGTCCCCGTACGAGGACCCCTTGGCGGAAGCAGTGGACGCGATGTGTTCCCCCCTCACAACCTTCTGTTGAGGGTCCTCAACAAGCTGAGGTCCTTCAAGTGAGTAGCAGCGATAGTGGCCCACAAGTGGCCGAACAGCGTGTGGTTCCCTCTGGCTCTGGAACTACGACTGAAGTTTTTGCCACTCCCGGACCCAGTTCTGTCCCAGCGAGTCCAGAAGTCGACTGTCTACGCTTCATTACAGAAAACCCGGACCCTGCAGCTCATGATTTTCTCTCCCTAGCGGTGAAGAAGCGGTTCGGGATCTCGAAAGACAGCATTGACTTCCTGGAGGAATATAAGTGCAAGTCTACTAGAAGGCAGTACGAGGATGCTTGGAAAAAATGGGTGGCCTTTGTCAAAGAGAAGAATCCGCATGAGATCTCGACGGATTTCTGCCTGTCCTTCTTCATCCACCTCCACGGACAGGGGCTGGCAGCTAATACGATTTCTACGTGTAAGTCTGCTTTGACAAGGCCCATTCTGTACGCCTTCCAGGTAGACCTCCCTAACGAAATCTTTAATAAGATCCCGAAGGCCTGCGCCAGACTTAGACCTTCAGCTCCTCCAAAGCCTATTTCATGGTCTTTAGATAAAGTCCTTCATTTCGCCTCATTACTGAATAATGAGGAGTGTGCACTGAAGGATTTGACTCAAAAGGTTATCTTCCTTTTTGCACTCGCGTCCGGGGCCAGAGTTAGTGAGATTGTAGCCCTCTCGAGAGATGAGGGCCGCGTTCAGTTCCTGGATGGAGGAGAACTGAACCTGTTTCCGGACCCTACGTTTCTCGCTAAGAACGAGTTGCCCACCAACAGGTGGGGTCCCTGGAGAATCTGCCCTCTGAAAGAAGATGCATCTCTATGTCCCGTAGAATGCCTAAAGGTCTATCTTCGTAGAACTTCAGACTTCAAAGGGGGTCAACTGTTCAGAGGAGAAACATCCGGCTCGAATTTATCTTTGAAACAACTCAGGGCGAAAATTACATACTTTATTCGCAGAGCGGATCCCGACAGTTCACCCGCAGGTCATGATCCGAGGAAAGTTGCTTCATCCTTAAACTTCTTTAACTTTATGGATTTTAAACACCTTCGTTCATATACTGGCTGGAAGTCTTCCAGGGTGTTCTTTCGCCACTATGCTAAGCAAGTGGAGCAGCTAAAGAGGTCTGTGGTAGCAGTTGGTTGCGTCGTTAACCCTGCTGTTTAACTCTGCGAGGAACAGTGGATTTAATTGGGACTATTAATTCCAGGGTGTGTGTTTAGTTATATGCGGTGCTATATCTGGGAGTGAGGGCACCGGGTGCCCACAGTGACTGTTCCGTCTTTAAGGTGAATTTAGCATAGGTACAGACATGTGTGCCGACGCTAATGTCAGTGGTTAGTAACATGGACTTTTAACTCTGATACCTTGGTACGTGAAAAGTGGCTCTAATGTTTTCTTTCAGATAAACATATATCTGTTTACTACCGTACTTGTGCAAATTATTGGTTATCCACCGATTATATGTATATATTTGTGGTAACCATGTCTATTTATTGTCTGTCAATAAACTTGTTCTCGGGAACCTTGCGTCTCCTTCACCTATGTCAATTTCTTATCAGTTATTGAGCATTCAGCCTATGTACGTTAATCGGGGATATCTATAATAGCCTGTTCCTTGATGCAAGCCTGGTTGCATTGGTTTATACTTTCCTTAGTGTAAAGGGCTCCATCCTTCTCAGAGGACGGTAGCGGCAGCAAGTTTATTCTTACACAGATATAAACCTTTTGTCCAACTCAGTCTCGACCATGGGGTTGGTCGATATTTCCTTTTGATGCTGTAGTTCCTTACAGACTATGCTTTACTTCATATAGGGTGAGACCACTATATGGGCTTGCCAGTGATTCATACATAGGTATATGTACTATTCGTTCCTTCCCAGAGTCTAGTAGGACTCTTCCCTGTAGGGGGCAGGAAGCACTATCATGGTTTATGGTTAGTGAAAAGATGTATAACGGTAACATCTTAGGTCTCTCAGTCGAGTTGACTAGGGAAATATTTCTGAGGAGTGCGGCACGTTTTGAGAATCCACAGATACAGTAATGCTCTGGTACACTTCTATCAGGACGACATGGCTTGAGCCCAAAAAACGGATTTTGAGCGAAGCGAAAAATCTATTTTTGGGTAAGATGGCCATGTCGTCCTGATGGACCCGCCCTGCCCCTTTCCTTTAGAAAAAAAAAAAAAAAAAGGGAAAGGGCTGTAGGACCCCTCCCTACATACAGTATCTGTAGCACCTCGTGTATCGCTACAAGGAATACAGATGGCGCCGCGAGCGGCGCAGGGCACGCTTACGAAACGGGGAGGAGAGATGCCTTACGAACGGCTCCCCCCTTGTCGTTTTCGTTTTCTTGCCATTTGACCCCTACGAAGTGTTAACTCTGTTCGGGGTACAGATTGCCATGTGGCGTGTCAAGAATACGTCCGCTGATATTTTGCGATATCCCTGATTCTTTTATTAGGGATATTCGCTCCAGGAGTTAGAATTCTGGGTACCTTAAGGTAAATTCTCTGGGAATATCGCCGTAGTTGTAATATACCCTAGGAAGCTACCTTAGAGGAACTTCCATCAGGACGACATGGCCATCTTACCCAAAATTATATTTTTCGCTTCGCTCAAAATCCGTTCTAAAAGCCCAAAATTTAACTTTAAAATTAGGTCCAGATCAGCATTCAGAAACTAGTTTGACCTTCTAATTGAAATTCAGATGGCAATTTCCTAATTATTATTTGATATTAAGCAGTACCATATATTTGTCTGCAAACTTGGCGATTACAAATATACCAAATGTTAATGGATTCTTATCATCTCAAAATTATTAGCCTGAATTATTACAGATAATGTTAAATGGAATGTTGCCTGAATATAAATGTTTTTGTAAAAGGAGGAAATTTAACATTAACTACTAATTAAGACCAACAAATGTAAATGAGGAAGGACTTCCTTAAAAATTTGCTGCATTTTTTCAATTTTTATTAACAATTTGTTAAATCAAATATTAATTTCCTCTGGGCCTCTTAACATACTTCTAGATCGTATCATTTTAGAGTTGTGTAAAGAACCGTAAACAAGTAATCTAAATGTGTAACTGAAGGGAAATTAATATTAATCCTCTTTTTAGCAATTGATTCTGAGTTATTCTACAATCTGTGTATTAAATGACATTTGCATATGAATATAACCTTCAACAAATTACTTTAACTCTAGGAATAACACACACACTCTCTCTCTCTCTCTCTCTCTCTCTCTCTCTCTCTCTCTCTCTCTCTCTCTCTCTCTCTCTCGGTATTGGCAACTGTCACTGAAATTTGTATAGACCACATAAATTCTATATTAGGCTTATGTTCTCTTAAAAGGTGTGAGCAAATATGTTTATGATAGCTACTGGACATAAAATGTCTAATTGGTCACATCTTGCCAGTGCTTTTCAGTAATCATTTCTTTGCTTGGGTGGGGGAGGGGGGAGAAGTGAGAATAGCTTATCATATTCTAGCAATCAAGCATATAAGTATTGGAATTATAAATATTCTAGAGAAGTTGAAAAATAGAGAATTATGATTTCAGCCATTTTGTTTGAAAATAACTGTCATATTTCCTTTAATTCTGCTTCATATAAAGTAGCAGTAGAATTGTTCTATACGTTTCAATTAAGAGGAAAACCAAGTATGCTTTGTAAAGATTTTGCAACTAATCCATTTATCTTGTGTAATTGGAAACAAAGGAAAACCGTGAATAGAATAATTTCAAATACTATTGTTTAGGTAATCATTGTTTTTAAGGTCTTAAATAGCAATGCTAAACATTAGAAGGCTAATTCTCTCTCTCTCTCTCTCTCTCTCTCTCTCTCTCTCTCTCTCTCTCTCTCTCTCTCTCTCTCTCTCTCTCTCTCATATCATGGAATTGATGTTATATCCACAATATAAAATGTATTTTTCAAAATAAGTTCAGAATGTTTTGAAAAACAAATCCCATGGAGTTTGTAAGCTTAATATCAAAACTTTATATCAATATTGTTTTAGTAATTTTTGTAAAATTAATTATTTTTCTAGAATATTATTATTTTAGGTATTCTGGTCACGTATAACATTTCAGATGCTTGTTCGCAGTAAAATATTCTATGCTTTATTTAATAATTCCATTGAACTGGAGATTATTTCAAAACGTTAGAATGACCAAATTGATATTAAAAGGATAAAATCTCTGTCTCCTAGTTTTAAGCTTTGCATATCTTGGTATATAATTAACTGCCTCATACTCTAGTGTATATTATAGCCCATATAGTTGATAAGTTGTAATATCTATATTAAAAGGTTTTATGGATGGAATAGTAATTTCATTTGAGGGGTTGTATGAATCAGATTTTTACAGTTAGGCAGATATGGGAGAAATATTTAGCAAAAGGTAAGGAGGTGTATGTTGCGTTTATAGATCTGGAGAAAGCGTGTGATAGGGAAGCAATGTGGAATTTGATGACGTTTTATGGAGTTGGTGGAAGGTTGTTGCAAGCAGTGAAAAGTTTCTACAAAGGTAGTAAAGCATGTGTTAGAATAGGAAATGAAATGAGTGATATTGGTTTCCGGTGAGAGTGGGGCTGTCACAGGGATGTGTGATATCGCCGTGATTGTTTAACTTGTATGTTGATGGAGTGGTGAGAGAGGTGAATGCTCGAGTGCTTGGACGAGGATTAAAACTGGTAGGCGAGAATGACCATGAATGGGAGGTAAATCAGTTGTTGTTTGCGGATGATACTGTACTGGTAGCAGACACAGAAGAGAAGCTTGACCGACTAGTGACAGAATTTGGAAGGGTGTGTGAGAGAAGGAAGTTGAGAGTTAATGTGGGTAAGAGTAAGGTTATGAGATGTACGAGAAGGGAAGGTTGTGCAAGGTTGAATGTCATGTTGAATGGAGAGTTACTTGAGGAGGTGGATCAGTTTAAGTACTTGGGGTCTGTTGTTGCAGCAAATGGTGGAGTGGAAGCAGATGTACGTCAGAGAGTGAATGAAGGTTGCAAAGTGTTGGGGGCAGTTAAGGGAGTAGTAAAAAATAGAGGGTTGGGCATGAATGTAAAGAGAGTTCTATATGAGAAAGTGATTGTACCAACTGTGATGTATGGATCGGAGTTGTGGGGAATGAAAGTGACGGAGAGACAGAAATTGAATGTGTTTGAGATGAAGTGTCTAAGGAGTATGGCTGGTGTATCTCGAGTAGATAGGGTTAGGAATGAAGTGGTGAGGGTGAGAACGGGTATAAGAAATGAGTTAGCAGCTAGAGTGGATATGAATGTGTTTAGGTGGTTTGGCCATGTTGAGACAATGGAAAATGGCTGTCTGCTAAAGAAGGTGATGAATGCAAGAGTTGATGGGAAAAGTACAAGAGGAAGGCCAAGGTTTGGGTGTATGGATCGAGTGAAGAAAGCTCTGGGTGATAGGAGGATAGATGTGAGAGAGGCAAGAGAGCCTGCTAGAAATAGAAATGAATGGCAAGCGATTGTGACGCAGTTCCGGTAGGCCCTGCTGCTTCCTCCGGTGCCTTAGATGACCGCGGAGGTAGCAGCAGTAGGCAATTCAGCATTATGAAGCTTCATCAGTGGTGGATAACGGGGGAGGGTGGGCTGTGGCACCCTAGCAGTACAAGATGAACTCTGTTGAGTCCCTTGTCAGGCTGGGAGGAATGTAGAAAATAGAGGTCCCCTTTTTGTTTCGTTTCATTTGTTGATATCGGCTACCCCCCAAAATTGGGGGAAGTGCGTTGGTGTATGTATGTATGTATGTGTGTATGTATGTATGTATGTTTGTTTTAAGAGAACGAAACCATCAGTGAAGTAGTTTCAGATTAACATTCACAAAATAATTCTTGGTTAAAGTAAATGTTCCAGAAATACTTAAAATTAGTAGTTTTACCCACTGAAGCTTTGATTATTATTTCGTAAAGAGAATACTCGGGTATAACTTGCTTTGATGCGTAGGTTAAAATTAAAAGGGATTTTGGAAGGAAACAAATGATTTGGTAGTGATTAATTATTTAGGGCAATGGGAGTAATAATTAATTTCATGAAATTAGTGCTTTTAAAATAATAACAATTACACACTTAGAGGGTAATGATGTGGTTGAAAATTTCAATTTGGATAGTAAAGCAAATTGTATCCTTGGAACCTATCAATGGTGGCTTATGGGAAGAATTACTTAGTAAATAGGAAAACAAATTGAAAATGGCAATTAAGAAATACCAAAGGCTTAAAACCAGTTGTGTTTATATGTTATAGGATACTTAAGTTTTGTCATGTACAATTTTATATACAAATATTGATCTTTAAAATCTAATTTTGACGTGAGATGGTTGTATATCTCATAATTGTACATAGTTTAGAATGATTATTTCAATTACTTTGCAGATATATTAATCACTTAAAAGGTTTGTTTATATATAGCAAATTTATGGGAGATAAATCGGTAGAGCTAATTTATTTTTAAAGAAAGTCCCGTTGACTCGCTGCTAACAGGCTTCCTGATAAGAAGAGATTTGTTAATCAAGTGAGGTGCCATATAGAACATAGATACCAACAAAATAACATTTCAAGATATGAGTTGAAGTGATTTGAAATATCGTTATAAATAATAGGTGTTACTTGATAGTCTATTGCCCAAGAGCAATTTGTCTATACATAGGTACTTAATGATACAAGATCTTGTATCCTAAATGACAATTTATGGTAGACAAGTAGCTTGCTACTGCTAATTGTATAACTATATATATTGAATGAGTAAGGTAGAGAACCCGGAATTTTGATGTCAGTGATATGGGCATTATTAACTACGTTAGTCATATCCTAGGTTCATTATGATCAAGAAAGCTGGATAAAGTTCATTTGGAAAAGCTAATTAGAATAAATCAATTAATCCACAACAGGAGGATATATCTTAAAATGAGCAATCCTTTCGTTTTGCAAGGGTCTGGTGTGTTACTTCTTAATATCCCCCATAAGAAAAGTTGAAGTTTAAGATTTTGTTCATTTCTCAAAACTTGGAAATGTAACTCGGCTCTTGTATGAGAGAGATTGAATGAGCAACCTTTGTTCAGTAGACTCTTTCCTGAATTGACTAATTCTATTTGCGCAAGTTCACATTGTGACTAATATTGAAACTAATGTCAATATTGGACAGACTGTGTGCCTGTATAGTTCAAATGAGGCATTCCTAAAAATAGTTAACTGAGCAGGAGGAGTCGATCTCTATCATAAAAGATGGGTCTTGCCTATTTATTTCAATTTTGAAAATGAGCAAATTTATTTTGGGGGATATTAAGAAATAAGCCCCCCCCCCCCCCTCCGTGCTAAACCCCAGAACTTATCTTATTTTTCTTCCTATCGTTACTTATTAGGGTAAAAAACGCAACAACATATAATGACTTCAGTCAATTACAGAAATTACTAATTACCAGATTCGTTTAAGAGAACTCAAGACCCTTTCTCTACATAAAGAATTCATTGCGTTGTGTTACAAAAACAAATGGACATAGTATATTCTATTGAGCTTTTCCCCCCCAATTATTACTTACTAGTTTCATGTGAGGTTCTTGCCGAGTTCGGATTACAATAGGCACGGGTAAACCACGATACCATTAATATATATTTAATTTTACCCAGTCACGGAATCCCATGGACAGATATGCATATCCCTAGCGATTTATCCCATTCAAGGCAATTAAATAATATATAATACTCATCCAAACATCGGTTGACTAACTCATCCACTTCATTAAATGCTGGGAAGGAACGGCATCGTTAATCAAAGTGAAATTCTCTTCACTCTGATTAAGTTCTCCAAACCACGCTACGTACGTTGAGAAGAGACAGGCAGCAACTGTCGCAGTTACCTCTGCTGCCTCTGTCGTGAAAATAATACGTTCGCTCTCTCACCCAAAGCCATGACTTCGGCCTCATTCGCTCACGACAAAAGAAACAACAAAACGAACGGAACCAACAATCCCACACGAACCGAACGAAACTATCAAACAACTTACATCGCATTGTTAACCAATTGTACAACTATTCACAAGACAATATTCCTTGATAACAATGCTTATTACAATTAAATATAAATAAAACATTGATTTGTACACAAACCTGCACATTTCCACTTAACGCAATGTAATATAAAGGAACATTTTCCATATACAACATGAACATAGATATTCAATAACCTTTGCTTTTCCATGTCGTTATTGTAAGTAACGACATATTCCCCGCCACAAAAGGTTATATTATACAAGTATTTACAACAGTCCCTATTGAATCAAATATTTTCTAGTTTCTGCAGCCACCCGAGCAGCCTTCCTGGATGGTTGGGTACTCACTTCAGGAATTTTGGCAGGATCAGGATTCTCAACTTCTTGCCATAACTCTAACGGGTACAACTTTACAATAGGACGCATGATCTGGCCATGGGAGGTTTTGAGGGTAGCTACCCTAACTACATTGTCAGACCGCACATGCACCTGAATCACCTGACCCAACTTCCATTTGTTTCTTGGCCCTTCATCATGTACGAGGACAGCATCTCCTATTTTGGGCCAAGAATTATGTTGGACTCCAATTCGAGGAGTCTCTCTTAAAGAAATCAAATATTCATGTTCCCATCTTTTCCATAACTGATCACACAATTTGGATATGTAAAGGAATCTCCTTTCTACATTTTCAGTTTTACTATACAATGGGTCGTCAGATACCTCCCAATTGATCGTTTCCTTGGGAAAGGATCTTAATTTTCTACCCAAGATCAAGTGATTAGGAGTTAAAATCTCCTTCTGATCAAGGTCCCCCGATGTGTAGCTTAGTGGGCTGTCATTTATGATCGATTCCAATTCCCCAAAATGCAGGATAATACATCATAACTGAGAAGAGCTCGCCCGATTACCTCCTTCATACAGGTTTTCAATAGTCCGATCAATCTCTCCCAGATTGCACCAAACCAAGGTGCTCTTGCTGGTATAGATTTCCACTTACACTCTATTTTCTCCAGATGGTTTTGAAAAAGGGGGCTATCTGGCATTGTTTTCAGATATTCAGATGCTGCTACGAAAGTAATGGCGTTGTCTCTCATCATTAGTGAAGGAAAGCCTTTACGGCTGCTAAACTTCCGGAAGGCCATGAGGAATGAGTCAGCGGACTAATTTCTGACTACTTCCAGATGTATACCCCTAGTGATCGGGCATGTGAATAGTATGACATACACCTTCTCCGGATTTTGCTTCCCTTCCTTTATCCACAACGCCCCGGTGTATCCACCCCCGTAACGCTAAAAGGTTGTTTCCATTGTACCCGGAATTCCGGTAATGGGGGTATTATATTAGTTCTAAATGGTTTTCCTTGAACTTTCTTACAGATCACACAATGATGTAACACGCTCTTGACCAGTTGTCGCAGCTGTGGAATCCAGAACTCCTGTCTTACACTAGCTACAGTAGCGTTCACCCCCATGTGTGCTTGCATCACATGATGTCGTCTTATTAACAACTTACTCGGAACACAACCCTTTGGCAGTAAAGTAGGAAATTTGACTTCTTCAGGCAGTGTCGCGTGTTCCAACGTGCCTCTACATCTCATTACATTATTATCCAAAAATAAATTCAACTGGCGAATTAATGTCAATTTTGGGTTTGTTTCCTCCCTCTTCAGGGCTTTATATTCTTCTGGAAAGTACTCTCTCTGTCATTAGTTGATAGTTTGCAATTCTTTACAAATCGCATTATCCAAGCTATGGTCTTAAAGACCTTGTCAGGTCTGCTGAATCTTTCCCAATCCAGCAGGCGTGTTTCATCTATGTCCCCTACAACATTGACCACAATGTCCTGTTCACCCTGTATATGTGTACACCCAAACCATGACCTATCAATTGGCAGTGTGTGATTTTTTAACCAAGGAGGTCCCTCCCAACAAAAGGAGTTTTTTTGCTAACACCTTAGCACTCTTTCCCCATGTCAACCAATCACTGGGATTTTCAGATGACGGTACGTAAGACAGGACTGACCCCGGAATCAAAGAGTTAATCTCAAGTACTCTGTTTCTCACAAACACAGGCAGAACATTACTGGACACAATCCACCTAAGGGTGAATTTACTGTCTGACCAGACATATAATTGTTTAAACTCCTTCTCATCAAAGGAGTCCATAATAAATTTTGTCATTCTTGCTCCTAGCAACAATGCCATTAGTTCCAATTTCGGAATTGTCAATTCCTTGAGTGCCACTCTGCCCTTTGCTAAAATTATATTAGAGCTTTCACCATTTGCTCTATAGGCTAAACATCCATATGAAGTTTCGCTAGCATCGCAGAATATGTGTAAGGTATCACCAGTTCCTCAGCTAGCACTCCTAGGAAAAAATATTTCAAAACATTTCTCCAAGTCCTTGCGTATTTCACTCCATTCCTCTTGTAGCGGGTTGGTGAGTTGTTCGTCCCAATCCAGATGTTGCTTCCACAGTTTCTGCAAAAATATCCTTGCTTTCATAGTAACATAGAGAAGCAATCCCAATGGATTGTATATTTGGGCAAAGGTACCGAGAATCTCTCTCTGTTTGACTCATCTATTATTATGAGTTGGATTGATAATTAAAACTTCTTTAATTATATCCCCGTTCAATCCCAATACTTTATGAATTTGTTTTTGTTTGGCTTCAATTTGATAAGCAGCAGCAATAGTTTGTATAGACTCCCTATTGCTAACCCACTCCTTCAAATATAAGTGAGCCTGAGCAAATATTTTGTTGGCATTGAAGTATAAATCCATCAACTCAGATTCACTATTAGCCGTAAATTGCAAATTATCTACGTTCAAACCTTTCTTCAATCTTTCCACTACATCCACTGTATTGGACTGGGGTAACCACGAGACCACAGTGAACAAGTGATGCTTGACGGTTGCATTTAGAAGAAAAGGTGAACATGCAGCTCCAAGTAATACTATTAATTTACTATTGGGATCTGTTGGATTTCCCAACCATAAAAAACGCGTATAATTGTGATCATCTTCACGTAACTATACCATTAAAAATGTCTTCTCAATATCACTAATACAAGCAACAGTGTTAGTTATAAATTGCAGCAGGACTCTTGAGTAGATCAGCCGTTACGTGTGGTCCAGTTCATAGACAATCATTCAGGCTTAATCCTTTTTTACCTTGTTTTGATGAACAATCAAACACTATTCTTATTGGAGTAGTGGCACTGTCTTTAAGCACTCCATGATGTGCCAAGTAATGACAATCCACATCAGATTTATTATAGATCACCTTCTCAATGAATCCTCTATCTTCTTGCTCTTGCAAGATTTTCTGATAATGATCCAAGTAATCCACATCCTTCTGAAACTTGATACTCTGCTGTCGAAGTCTACTCATGGCTAAACCAAAATTTGTCTTCAATCTAAATCTATTGGTTCTCCACGGCAACGCCACAACATAATGTTTATCAATTTCAGAATAGGTTATAGTGCTCTCAAAGTCCTTTAAGACCCTCTGGTCTTGTTCTCGCAACTCACTGCAATCTATTCCCAGTCTGTCCAAACTGCACAATGCGTTCAGATCAGTGTTGGGATTTTCATTATGAGTAGCTTCAATTTCCTCAGTTTGTACAGCTAGCTTCAAAATTGTCACTTGAGTCTCTCTAGTGGGCGGAGCACTACATGTGCCTGACACCACATAACCGAATATGGTCGGCAACAATATTAAGTTTCTAACCCTTTTGAACCCTGGATGCAAAATATAATAAACATTATCAACCCCTATCAACAATTCAATAGTTGATTGATTCTCAACAGGTAAATCAAAATCTTTATCAGCCAGGCTGATTTTAGTTTTACATAACGACTTTAAACTCCTCTTAACGTCGAATTTCTTCGCATATTCTGGCAGCTCATCCACCACTATGCAGTCCATTATTATCAACTTACCTTTATGCGGTATGGCGACGCTTATCAACTCGTATTCATGAACAGGTTTACTAGCTAGATAACCTCTCAAGGCTATCTTTTCAACTCCTTTGTACCTATAGTGCAATCTCTCTAGAGCCAATCTTTTAATGAATGTCCTCTCGGCACAAGTATCCAACAGCCCTCTAAGTCGTACCATTCGACCTTTCTTCCCTTTCAGGGAATTGTTGCTGTTGGTAATATGGATCGCTTACGTGACTTATTTGGTTTGTCCTGCTCATTTACTGATAGCGTTCCCACTTGTACACCACTTTGTTTATTCTTGCTTTGCTTTTTTGTTTGGTCTCTATCACACAAGATGCAATGATGTCTCATCTTACAACCATTATTGCAACTTGATTTGTCACAGTCCACACTAAAATGCTTCTTAGAAGCGCACACAAAACATAACTGCAAAGCTCTGATGTGATTCAACCTTTCATCTCTGGTTGCATAGGTTTTGCACTGTGTCCACCAATGTTCTTTATCACAAAGAGCACATCTTGTGGATTGCTGATAACTGGACTTTTTTATGAATAGAACTTACCTGGCAGTTATATATATACTGAGTCTCTGACTGCGGCAGAATTTAATCGAAAATCGCGGCAACCGCCTTGTGGTGGTTGTGTGGTTAGATTGTTAACAACCCTTACAGGGTGGTACTTGGAATCATTCCCATTTTCTGTTCCTCAGATTATCTCTGTCGGCCGGATCGACAACATCGTTGGTCCGCCTTTCAGAGTTTTTCGGATCGCTTTCCCTTCATCGCCTTTTTGGACTTTGTTTTTGGTGAAGTACACTGTGTTGGGATTTGGCAATCGTGTTGTTTTTGTTTTTTGTCTTTTTTCCTTTATCATCATGAGTGAGAAAATTCATTATCGTGTTTGTGCGAATGATATTTGCAAGGTGAGGTTGCCGAAACTTTCGGTTGACCCTCACACTATCTGTATGGGTTGCAGGGGGTTTGAATGTGCTTTAGATAATAAGTGCAAGGAATGCGAGGTTTTAAGTGATAATGATTGGTTAGCTATGCAGCGCTATGTGCGCAAACTTGAGATTGATAGAGTTAGAAGAGCTAAATCAAAGTCAAAGTCTGCTAGTGAGCCTAGCTTAGATTTATCTATTGACCCTTTGCTTGTAACCCCTTTGGAAGGTATTCCTTCCCCAAATGTAGTGACTCCTGCCCCTTCTACAGGACCTGTGCCTACGGATGACCCTGGGTATGCTAAATTAGCTGCTGAATTGGAGGCCATTAAAGCATAGTTGGAGGCCTTTAAAGGTAAGGGTGTAGGTGAAATTAGTGCTTGTGAAAGTGCAGTGGAGGTGGTGACTGATCGAATCTGTCATACCCCTAGGTCTAGACCTCTACCAAGCTCCCAGGACCAAGGGAGAAGGTACGTCGAAAGCCGAAAGGGGATGAGAGGTGCTTATCCTCGGTCAGTCGTCGCCTCAGACAGTCCTGTTGCGATCTCCCAGACTGCTCTTGACCGCCGTAGGAAAGACGTGTCGGATACGTTTGTGTCTTCGCCTGATCGTTCTCCCAGACGTAATTGGCGTTAGGAATCAAGACCAATGAAGAGAGGGTGGAACCGGGACGTGCAGTCTCGCTCTCCCTCTCCCGGTTCGAGTAGCAGAGACCCTGATCCTTAGGAAGACGATTTCGATGTTCCTGTTAAAAGGGCGAAACAGAGAGTCCTTAGCCCAGTTAATCCTGCTAGACTCCCTGCTTCTTCTGCCAGCGCTCCCAGTCAAGCCGTACGACAACTGCCGTCTTCGGCACCGCGAGAGCCAGCGGAGGTTGCTAAAGCTTTCATGGTTGTTATGCAGGAACAACTTTCATCGTTAGTTAAAGCTTTCAGCCACCCTTCTCAGTCCGTCAGACGTAAGGACGTCTCTTTGCCTGTTAAGAGATCTTCTTCTAAGAGATTTTAGTACCTCTCCCAAGAAACCTCTGCGCACTTCGTCGGCCGTACGACAATGTACACCCTCTTCATCGGCACGCTGCCAGGAATTTCCTTCCCCCCTTTCCCGCCGCCAGGACGATACTGCCTCTCGTTCTCGGCGCCGTGACGATTCCGTTTCCCTTTCGAAACGCCTGGACGTTACTGCCTCGTTTCTTAGGAAACAGGATGAATGCAGTCTGCATTTTCAAGGCGACGACAGCCTGCATCTTCAGGACGCTTTCGTTTCTCGTCATCGTGACGATACTGCCTCTCGTCATTGTGACGATACCGCTTCTCGTCATCGTGACGATACCGCCTCTCGCCGACTGGATGTTAGCGGCGCTCGGTGCCAGGATTCAAATAGCTCTCGCTGCCAGACTGCTGGCAGCCCAACTCTTCGGGATGTTATCCTTGAGCAGGACCTCGAAGATATTTCGGAAGAGGAAGAAAAACCTGCCGACTCTTCTAGCGATTACAAGGTTCTTTCTCGCTCTCTTTTGGAACTTTATGGGGAGGAATTTCAACCTTTGGCCCCTCGTTCTCCTCAGTCTCAATTTACCAGGAAGAAAGCTACTAAGTCTTCGGCCCTCATCAAAATGAAACTTTCAATTTCGGCCAGGAAAGCTCTCGCTAAAGTGGATGATTGGATGAAGGAACGGAGACAAGCTGTCAAGACCACCTTTTCTTTTCCACCGTCCCGGCTCGCTTCCAAGACCGGTATGTGGTATGAGACGGGAACCTTTGGGGTTAGGGGTGCCTTCCTCCTCCCAAGGTGACTTCTCGGCTCTTGTGGACTCGGCAAGAAGGCATGCTTTAAACTCTGCCAAGGTGATGTGGTCCATGCCGGAGCTTGATCACCTCGTCAAGGGAATTTTCAGGGTTTTCGAGGTTTTCAGCTTCCTGGACTGGTCTCTCGGGACTCTGGCCAGGAAGTCTGAACTCCTGGAGGACACGAAGGACCTGACGAGTATCATGTCCTGCATGGACAAAGCTCTAAGGGATGGAGCTAATGAATTGGCTTCCCTTTTCTCAGCAGGGGTCTTGAAGAAGAGGGCCCTTTTGTGCTCCTTCACTACTAGATCGGTGACTGTTGCCCAGAAGTCGGAGCTACTTTACGCCCCTTTTTCACGTCATCTTTTTCCTGAAGCTCTGGTCAGAGATATCTCCCTTTCTCTGGCTCAGAAGGCTCCTCAGGATCTTTTGTCTCGGTCGGCTAGAAAGACCTTACCTGTTGCTCCTGCTCCTCTGAAGAAGGAGGAGAAGAAGTTTCAACAGCCCTTTCGGGGCAGGATCTCCTCGAGAGCGGATTTTAGGGGGAGAAGACAAGAGTCAGGGCCAAGGACCAGCAGGGGTGCGTTTAGGCCCCGGTCCAAAAAATTAGATGGAAGTCCTCCAGACACCAGTAGGGGCAAGACTGTCTCGTTTTTGGCAGTCTTGGGAAAGGAGAGGGGCGGACACCTGGTCCCTCTCAGTCGTCAAGGAAGGTTACAAGATCCCCTTTTTAAAGAAACCACCTCTCTCAGACTCTCCCCTGGCCTTAGTGGCTCAGTACACCGACGCGGGGAAACGAGAGGCTCTTCTGGAGCTAGTCTACCAGATGTTGGTCAAGGGAGCAATAGAGCCAGTTCAAGACCTCGCCTCCCCAGGCTTTTACAATCGCCTGTTTCTGGTTCCCAAGAACTCGGGTGGATGGAGACCAGTCCTAGATGTCAGCTCTCTGAACGCCTTCGTGGAGAAAACAAAGTTCTCCATGGAGACGACTCAGTCAGTGCTGGCTGCAGTTCGTCCAGGAGACTGGATGGTTTCTCTCGACCTGCAGGACGCTTATTTTCACGTCCCAGTTCATCCGTCTTCGAGGAGATATGAGGTTTGTGTTCCAGGGCAAGTGCTTCCAGTTCAGGGCGCTTTGCTTCGGTCTCAGCACAGCTCCCCAAGTTTTCACCAGACTTATGGCGAATGTGGCAGGCTGGTTACACCAGGAGGGGATAAGGGTCTCCTTCTATCTAGACGACTGGCTGATCCGGTCACAGTCGAAAGAGAAATGTCTGGAGGACCTAATGAAAACTTATACGATCACTCAGGACCTGGGACTCATCGTCAACTGGGGGAAGTCTCAGACCAAGCCGAATCAGACTATTCTCTATTTGGGGATAGTTCTGAATTCAGTTCTTTTTCAGGCTTCTCCCTCCCAGGAGAGGCAGACCAGGTGCCTGGACAAAGTCAGACTTTTTGAGGAAGCAGGAGTGCTCAGCGAAAGAGTGGATGAGTCTGCTGGGAACTCTATCCTCCCTAGAGCAGTTTGTCCCTTTGGGGAGACTGCACCTAAGGCCTCTGCAACACTTCCTCGCAAAGGTTTGGAACAGAAAGATCCAGGAGGACACTTTTTCTTTTCCCATTCCGACAGAGATCATGGATCTTTTAATGTGGTGGCTGGACCCAGCTCTGTTGGGAAAAGGGATCTCCTTGTTCAAGAAGAACCCCGACCTAGTGTTATTCTCAGACGCGTCCGAGTCAGGCTGGGGAGCAACACTAGGGAACAAAGAGGTCTCAGGTATTTGGGAAGGGAGTCAGGTCAGTTGGCATATCAACAGGAAGGAATTGATGGCCATTTTGTTAGGGCTCAAGGCCTTCAAAACCTCGGGGTCGGGAAAGACTGTGGAGATCAATTCCGACAACACCACAGCTCTCGCGTACATAAGGAAGCAAGGGAGAACTCACTCCCTCTCCCTGTTCTCAACTGCGAGAGAGCTTCTCCTCTGGGCAAACGAGAACGAGGCCCAGCTGTTGACAAGGTTTGTTCAAGGGCAGAGAAACATCAGGGCAGACATGCTCAGCAGGAGGGGACAGGTCCTTCCTACAGAGTGGACTCTCAACCCGCATGTCTGTCGGAGCCTCTGGAAGTTGTGGGGCAGACCAGTAATAGACCTTTTTGCCTCCGGTCTAAACAAGAGGATCCCCAACTACTGCTCCCTAGTCCCGGACGAGGAAGCTGTTGCAGTGGACGCCTTCTTGATGGATTGGAGGGGGCTGGATATGTATGCCTCTGGTTGTCAGGAAGTTCGCTCTCCTCGATTCGGGACGAATGACCCTAGTGGCTCCATTCTGGCCTGCGAGGGAATGGTTCACCGAAGTGGTAGGGTTACTGATGGACTTTCCAAGAAGACTCCCGGCAAGTCCAGATCTTCTCAGACAACCCCACTTCGAGAGATTTCACCAAAACCCCCTCGCTCTCAATCTGACTGCCTTCAGACTGTCGAGAAGCTCGTTAGATCTCGAGGCTTTTCGGCACAAGCGGTGAAAGCTATTGCCAGGGCAAGGAGGATCTCTTCACAAAGAGTCTACCAGTCAAAGTGGGAGACCTTTAGAGCTTGGTGCAGGAGGCGCAAGGTTTCCTCGTCCTCTACCTCTCTGAGCCAGATTGCAGACTTTCTTTTGTACCTCAGGCAGGATGCTAAGCTGACTGTATCTACCATTAAAGGATACTGGAGCATGCTCTCAACCGTCTTCAGGCATAGAGGCTTAGAGTTATCTCAGAATAAGGACTTGCAGGACCTCATTAGGTCTTTTGAGACAACGAAGCAGGTGCACTTAAGACCCCCTTCTTGGAACCTGGATGTGGTGCTTAAGTTTTTGTGCTCCAGGAAGTTTGAGCCTATCTCGCAAGCTTCTCTGTGAGATGTGACTAAGAAAACCATCTTCCTTTTGTCTCTAGCGACTGCCAGGAGGATCAGCGAGGTCCAGGCAATCGAGAAGCGTGTAGGCTTCACCCTAAATGGAGCGGTTTGTTCCTTGAGGTTCGACTTTCTCGCCAAGAATGAGAACCCTTCGAAACCCTGGCCTAGGACTTTTGAAGTCCCTAACCTCACGAATCTAGTAGGTCAGGAACAGGAAAGCCTCCTCTGCCCGGTTAGGGCTCTCAAGGCTTATTTGGCCCACACTAAGAGCGTGAGGGGTGCTTCCAACTCCTTATGGTGTTCAGTGAAGGATCCTCAAAAACCCCTGTCAAAGAACGCTTTGTCCTTTTTCCTGAGGGAAACTATTAGGGAAGCCCACCTCTTTTGTGAGGAAGAAAACTTTGCCCTATTAAAAGTACGGACTCACGAAGTAAGGGCCGTTGCTGCTTCGCTGGCATACCGGAAAAATATGTCGGTTAAGCAGATCATGGATGCAACGTTCTGGAGGAGCAACTCTGTCTTCGCTTCCCATTACCTCAGAGAGGTAAGAGTGGACTATGACAAGTGTTATACCTTGGGCCCATACGTAGCTGCGGCTTCTGTATTAGGCAAAGGAGTTACTACCCCCACTCAACCTTAGTTTATGTACTTGTATATGGGTTTGTGTTTTTTATGGTTGTCTGAGGTCCTCGTCCTGTGGTACGGTTCCCTCGGTTCAGATAGATAGTTTATATCTATTTCTGCAAGGTTAGATGGTTAGCTTTAGTAAGGTTGCAGGTTTTTTATAAGGGAAGGTAGTTTTCTGAAGTCTAGTCAAGTTGTTGGTCCTACCCCTTTGACAGACTCGATTGAGTTGTTTGCAGAGTAGCAGGTCTACTCCTGGCTGAACACTCCTAAGGGAAAGCGACTCTAGAGGCAGTTACCTTTGAAGTCAGCTACCTTAGCAGGTAAGGAATCAAGGTGTTTGTTCTCCTACAACTCTTTTGTTGTTTCCCCAACTATGTTTTTTCTGTCTGTTTCCCTCCTCCAAATGTGTGAATCAGCTATATATATATATAACTGCCAGGTAAGTTCTATTCATAAAAATGGAGTTTTTATGATAAAACAAAGTTTTGTGAATACTTACCTGGCAGTTATATATATATTTTAAAGCCCACCCACCTCCCCTCAGGAGACAGGTCGGGCAAAGATAATCTGAGGAACAGAAAATGGGAATGATTCCAAGTACCACCCTGTAAGGGTTGTTAACCATCTAACCACACAACCACCACAAGGCGGTTGCCGCGATTTTCGATTAAATTCTGCCGCAGTCAGAGACTCGGCTATATATATATATAACTGCCAGGTAAGTATTCACAAAACTTTGTTTTATCATAAAAACTCCATATTCACATTTCCCTTGGTTTTCTGTCTAACAGCTTGGGATTGATTTACCGTGAATGTAGATATTGACGACAGAGTTTGTTTTATTCACATCAGTTGCAACAAAAGTTCTTTGCGAATCATCTCTTCTAGGTATTTCCTAAAGGTGTCTAATACCAACCAATCTTCTCCACACCTACGCTTCACAGTTTCACTCACGCTTTGAGGCAATTTGGTATAGAGCAAAATAACATAAAGCTCATTTAATTCCAGTCTTTCACTTTCCAGCGATCTTATTGAGCATTCAAAATTAGCTCTGAAAGTTTGCAATGATTCAGAATTGGCAGCAGGAGACTCCATTTCTAGCAATCTTCTCACCAGAGCATGCTTAATTTCATCTCTCTCTCCATAAGTAGATAGGAGAAGAGCTACAGCTTGTGGATAATTGGCGGCCTCAAATTTAAATCCCAAGATTAATTTTGAAGCTTCTCCTGTGAGCGAACTTCGCAAATATGAAAACTTCTGAATTGGTTCCAAGTCTTTACGCTGGTGTACTGACACATCGTATAGTTCCCAGAAGGAATTCCATTCCAATATATCTCCAGAGTAATGCGGAAGATCCAGTTTGGGCAATCTAATACTGGCTGTAGGTAGTGGCGGTGGTTGCGTTAGCGGATTTACTAACTTCAAATTGTTAGTAATAGAGCTATTGAGTTTGCCGATATGTGTACGGACGTCTCTTCCATATTCAGCTTGATTTATCATTTCATCAGACATTTCTTCTTCCTTAACTAAATCCAAAATTTGTTCATCCAAAGCAAGAACTTTGTCCAAATTATCTGAAATAGAATCCCTAAGGGAAATTATAGCATCAATATCAGTTGAATCGATCACTTCAGTCATCTTCCCAATAAAACGTGTGATAACGGATTTATAACCGCCACGTCTACGCTTCAACGACTCCATTGTGACAAGACCAAACTCAGACAATACAAGTACAATATATTCAAATTTTCAATAAATAATAAATATGCATCCAACTATAATAACTGGGTTCAAAAGTTAATATTAGCAAATTTTCACAAAGGTAACTAATCACCCAATAATTTTCTCCCAAAATAAACAATGAAAAGGAGAAATTTTATTATACGTGCGTAGTGGAATGTGCAGGCCCTGTCCCTTACTTAACCCAGCCCTAAATCTGAAGGGGAAGGACCGCGATCCTACACACCTACCACCCTTTACTTTTCACATATTTGTTTGACTCAATGCAAATACGTTGAGCCAACGCCTTGTAGCTTTTATGATGGAAATGAATCCCATCTCTGGCTATATCACCTTCTGATAATAAAGTAGGGATCACCCTAACTCTTGTATCTCTCTTTAATTTTTTGTTTAAACAGTTTTTTTCTCTTTTGATAGTTTTCGGCAGAGATTCTAGATGGTGTTTTACGTATTTCTATTAACATAACAAAAACCTCTGAATTATTGATTGTACGTAGACTCTCTACCAATCCTAGAATATTTCTGTGAATACTATTCACCAGGTTAGGGTTATCTCCTGGTACATCTAAGTCATTGCTACCTATGAACAAGATAGTGATACTAGGCCCATAGGTAGTAAGTTCGGTTATCAGGCCAGTTGTCATAAGGTTGGTTGTAACAGCCCTTGGTTTACCAAATGTCATATATTCTAAGGGTTCCAATAATGCCGATCTACCACCATGAAAACAATTCTCCATATGGGTGACATGAGAATGTCCCACAATTGCTACTTTTAACGCTTCATTATTAAATTGTTAAACGAGAAATATTCTAATGAGAAAATTTACATTAATTCAAAGTAAAGGAGAAAAACAAAACCAAATTTAAGACTTAAGGCAAGCAGGACAAGGCCTTACTAATTTAATCAAACTTCTTATTCGAAACCGTTTTAATCAAGCCTGATGTGCCTCAAGCCTACAAATAGCGCAAAACAAAGTATTTACTGTTTCATGCGGCACCACACAAAGAGAAAAGGAGAAGGGTTAACCATGTCTGGTTATGTAGGCAGGATACCGCATACCAATTTAAAGAAACGTGCAGAAACAAAAGGATTCAACAAGGTTAGGGAAGGTAGGCATTATCCAGCAAAACATCAACACAACATAGTTATTAGCAATAAAACCCTGCGTATGTCCAATATAATCACCAACGGTATTAATTGTACATGTAACTAAACCAAAGAATTATTATATGATCAGCGTTCAAAACTTAGAAAATATCGAAAAAATCAAACAAATTTCACATAAACCTGGTTAGTACGGCAACATAGTCCTGCAGACTTATACTAAAGATTCATCAAATTGGCCTATGACTTCGTATATCCGCGAACAAGTACTACAGACTATTACCAACTTGGCTCACAACACCAAATATACTGCCGACATATCCTGGTCACGGCACCAAATATCGTTACTTATTAGGGTCAAACAAGCAACAACTACAAAAATTACCTATTACCAGATTCGTTGAAGAGAACTCAAGACCCTTTCTCTACATAAAGAATTCATTGCGTTGTGTTACAAAAACAAATCGACTTACTATATTCTATTGTGCTTTTTTCCCCCAATTATTACTTACTAGTTTCATATGAGGTTCTTGCCGAGTTCGGATTACAATAGACACGGGTAAACCACGATACCATTAATATATATTTAATCTTACCCAGTCACGGAATCCCACGCACATATATGCATATCCCTAGCGATTTATCCCATTCTAGGCAATTAAATAATATATAATATTCGTCCAAACATCGGTTAACTAATTCATCAACTTCATTAAATGCTGGGAATGAACGGCATTTTTAATCAAAGTGAAATTCTCTTCCCTCTGATTGAGTTCTCCAAATAGCCCAGCGGCATAGTAAGAAATATGAAACCAATTGTTCAAATTGTTCTAAAAGCACCAAAATTGGCACACATGTGGATTAATACATTCTGAACAATTTTGGATATGGAGGCATTCAAGATTCTCCCCGTAGCACATTTGGCGGCCATTTTTCAAAATGGCCGCTATTTACCGTTAGCGTCATTGAATATGTACCATAATTTGTCTTTTTGTGGATGCTAAAGGTGATAAGTGTGCTAGAGGTGATAAGTATTGTACAATTACACATACTTCTGTGCTTACCAAATAATTTGGCTACCATTTCACAAGAAAATGAATTTTACTTTGCAGCGGCAGCGTTGGTGGCAGTGACGGCGGCTGCAGTAATAGTATAGTGTTGATAGTCATGGTGCTTGTAGTAGTAACTTGTGGTAACATGGTGGTGTTTTGTGTCTTTGCAGGTGAGGCAGCAGCAGCACCACCTGACATCAGAGACGCGTTGTTCCAGACTGCAGCCATGGCAAAGAAGTTCCAACTGGTCGATACTTTTGAGCAACGTACTCCCACAACACCACCTGAGACAAACTGGAAGCTGTGTCTTGTATGTCAAGAGGAGACAACAGAGTCACTTGTCTGCCCAGTACTGTCTAAACGCCGAGACCCTGGGAGTGGATACACGACAATGGCTGCAAACTTGGTCAAATTTGATGAACTCGGAGAACTGCCAAGAACTGTTCAGTTACAGAGACTAGATGAAGGACAAGGTGTTGAGGCGACAATGGTTGCCCACCAGGCCAAGTGGCATAAAACATGTATGCTCAAATACAATAACACAATGCTACGAAGAGCAGAGAAGAGACGCATCGCAAGCAGCTCAGCATTTGATAGTACTGACAATGTCCAGGCCAAGCGCGCCAGAACACACTCTTCAGAAGCCACTACCAGCGGCACCTCCTGCTTTTTCTGTGGAAAGTCTGGCACAGAGACCCTACATGAAGTAACAACCTTCCAGGTGGACACACGCGTACGGAAGTGTGCAGCGCAAGTTGGGGACAATGAACTCATAGCCAGGCTCAGCATGGGTGATATGGTGGCTCTGGAGGCCAAGTACCATTCCAAGTGTTTGTTGGCTCTTTACTATCGTGCAAAGACCACTGTAGAAGCCGAGCAGAAAACTGACCATGAAGGTGTAATGTCAAGAATCGTACTGGCTGAACTGGTCCTGTATATCGAGGAAACCCACCTAGAAGAGGGCACCACCCCAGTCTTCAGACTCGCAGAACTTGTAAAGCTATACACAACAAGAATGGAACAGCTCGGGGTTGTTTTGTGCCAGAAAGTTAATAGCACAAGGCTGAAAGAGCGCCTGTTAGCCCAGATACCAGGCCTGAGATCCCACAGCAAAGGCCGAGATGTTTTACTAGCGTTTGATGAAGACATTGGTGAAGCGCTAGGCAAAGCCTGCGAGCAAGACTGTGACACTGAGGCAGTTCACCTTGCGCGTGCTGCACAGATAGTTTGTCGATATATGTTTGAAGACACTTACCAATTCCGTGGATCATTCCCGGGCGGCTGTCAGGAGGACTCTGTGCCAAACGTACTAGTTGCAATGGTAAATATGGTGCTGGATAGCCCCACCATCAAGAATCAAAGCCATTCCTCTTCAACACAAGCAGCTCTTTCCATTGCGCAGCTTCTCAAGTTCAACCGGAACAAGCTACCACTGTTTGCGACCAAGAGAGGACCCAATATACCCAAAGGAAAAGAACAGGTCAAATCTCTGAAGAATGATGTTGCGCTCTTCGCACGATTATATATCGGCTGCCAGACCCGTGATGGGAATCTAGAAGAGTTCTTCAGGCATGAAAATCAGCAATGCCCTCCAGCTTTATCTGACGGAGGGAGACTGTACCTAGGGAGCAAGAGTGACTTGCTGGTGTGCCTTGAAGGCCATGCTGAGCCTCAGTTTGAAGCTCCTACTGTCACTGCTGTTGTCCTCGATGGAGCAGTAATCGTACAGATGTTGAAGCCGGGTACTGCCAACACGTTCGAGGAATATGCACAGCAAGTGTTCATCCCATACGTTGTACAACGTTTCCAACATGTATCACGTCTTGACCTTGTGTGGGACAGCTACAGAGCAGATTCCCTGAAGGCATCAACCAGAGAACAGCGTGGAAAGGGAGTACGTCGGCGTGTTGTCGACTCAGCAGTCATACCAGGAAATTGGCAAAGTTTCCTGCGAGTTGATAGCAACAAAGTGGAGCTCTTCAGCTACCTCTCCACCATGCTTGCAGAGTCCTTTCAAGAAGAAGGCAAGGAACTGGTCGTCACTGATGGGGAGCAGGTGATCTGTGTTCCACAGCAAGAGGATGTCAACTCACTCGCACCATGCAACCAAGAAGAGGCAGACACCCGCATGATGCTACATGTAGCACATGCTGCACAACATGGTCACCACCAGATACAGGTTCGAACAGTAGACAGTGACGTCGTGGTCCTAGCAGTGATGGTAGTCCAGAAACTACCAGCTGGAGACGAACTCTGGGTAGCCTTTGGGACAGGCAAGAACTACCGCTACATTGCAGCCCATGAAATAGCTTCCTCCCTTGGTCCAGAGAAGGCATGTGCTCTTCCAATGTTTCATGCCATCACAGGGTGTGATACTGTGTCAGCCTTCGTCGGACATGGGAAGAAATCTGCCTGGGCAACATGGAACACGCTGCCAGAACTCACTGATGCCCTGCTGAGTCTGGCAAATGCACCCACAAGCATCCAAGAGGATACAATGCATGTCATCGAGAGGTTTGTCATACTCCTGTATGACCGCACAAGCAAATGCAAGGACGTCAACAAGGCGAGAAAGCAGCTCTTTGCAAAGACGAACTCTGTTCAGAACATCCCGCCAACCTACGCTGCTCTGGAGCAGCATGTGAAGAGATCTGCCCTTCAGGGTGGTCATGTCTGGGGCCAGGCATTGGTACCAACGCCCGTGCTCCCTCCACCAACAGACTGGGGCTGGCATCGGAGTGATGATGGGCTCTACACACCACTCTGGACCACACTCCCTGAGGCATCCAAGGCCTGCTATGAGCTGGTGTCTTGCGGATGCAAGAAAGGCTGCAAAAACCGCTGCAAGTGCAAGAACGCTTCACTGCAATGCACTGGTCTATGTTTCTGTGAAGGCGAATGCCAGTAGATTGGGACAGAAAACTTGCTAACCAACATTATGATCTGTAGACATTCATAATTCTGGTGACCAGATTTGAAAAGTTCGGAATCATAATTAACATAGTGTGGCAAAATCTACGTTATTGTATTACATGTATGTACTGCAGGATTACACAAGTACTGTGCCTAGAGACTGGGCTTTTGGTCGACTATATAACTACAATCTGACCATACTGTAAACTTCCCGTACTCTGTGTATTATTTTGACTAGCAATTTTGCCAGCAATTTGAAATAAAAAAGCAACTTGAGCAATTAAAGTGTGTTCCTGAAATCAGGTACTGGTTATTAGAGGTATTATGTCATTGAGTATTGAAATCTTCATCAAATGTCCACTTTTTCCACAAAATGGCGGCCAGTTTGGGGGCCATTTTTGAGAAGATTCATCTAAATATCTGTTAAACATTTATTGATGTTAATTCTGATGTAAAAAAAGGGAATTTTGGCCCATCTAGCACCAAACTAACGACACATAATGAAGTCTATGTAATGATGCTAATGTTAAATGGCGGCCATTTTGAACAATGGCCGCCATATCTTCCTAAGGGCTAATCTTGAGAAGTGACAGGCAGCAACCGTCGCCGTTACCTCTGCTGCCTCTGTGGTGAAAGTAATACGTTCGCTCTCACCCAAAGCCACGACTTCGGCCTCATTCGCTAACGATAAAAGAAAAAACAAAACGAACGAAACCAACAATCCAACACGAACCGAACGAAACTACCAAATAACTTGCATCACATTGTTAACCAAATATACAACTACTCACAAGACAATATTCCTTGGTAACAATGCTTATTACAATTAAATATCAATAAAACATTCATTTGTACACAAACCTGCACATTTCCACTTAACGCAATGTAATATAAAGGAATATTTTCCATATACAACATGAACAGATATTCAATAACCATTGATTTTCCATGTCGTTATTGTAAGTAACGACACTTCCTCTTGTTTTGTTACAGTGTTTATAGTGTATGAAGGAGATATTTATCTTAATATTGTTACTCATCTTAAAAATTTAATTTTCCCCTGTTCCCTTTCCTCACTGGGCTATTTTCCCTGTTGAAGCCCCTGGGCTTATAGTAATGAGTTTTTCCAACTTGGGTTGTAGCTTAGCAATTAATAATAATAAAAACTGCTCATCTTAAGATGTTCATTTCCTTTATGGATGGAGTTGATTTTAATTAATAGGTTTTCAGATATCTTGTGCTCAGTCATGGAATGAACCTTTACTCAAATTCTCTCACTATAATGAACCTATTATAATCAAAGTATTCAATAATGTCCAAATCACTAACGTAAAAAATTATGGGTCATCTACCTATACTTATTCAATATGTATAGTTAATAGCATATCACTATGCCACTTTTCTGCCAGAGATTATATCATTCAGGACCCTAGTTCTTGTATCTTGGAGTATCTTTGCCTATACCAATTATTTTTAGGCAATAAACCTTATCAAGTATTGCCCATCATTTACAACAAAATATTTAAAATCATATTGAATCATCTCAAAATATCATTTTGTTGACATATATGCTGTGCAATATGGCACATCACTTGATTGTAATGAATTCTTTCATACTGAGGAGGAGTATTAGCAGTGTGTCAACAGCCTTCCCCAAAATAATGAAAATGGCTCTGATTCGTTAAATATATAAATTTGCTTACAGACCCTTCAACTATTATATTTTAATATACTTTTTAAAGATTAAACCTCACTAAACTAAGATATTTTACCTTATTTAAAACATTGTACAATCGTAAGAATTCCGAAATGAAATGCATAAAGAAGTCATTTACTATTTTTATCTAGTTTTCCTGGTACATAAAAAAAGAAACAGGGACAAAAACATGAAGCGAAAATAAAAGAAAAAAAAATAACCCTCTTGAGTATTATCTCTATATTAAACCTCATATGGCAGAGTGTTCTCCCTAAACGGCCCCTTCCCCTCCAACCGCCAGCAAATGCCTTATTCGTCATGAAAAATGGGCCAAGAAGCCTCATGGAATAGTCCTTAGGAACTTCTAACTAGTCTCTTGTTCGTTTGAACGGTTCTTGATCCCCCATATACAGTGTTTGTTCATACCTAACTGGGACATGAGAGGAGCAGTACTAGTGATTTATGTTTGAATATATTCAAAGTCATAATGGCAGACATGTCTCGTAATTCATTTTGAATCAAAGTCTACTAATTAATCCATCTGTGTGTTAAATATGTATTTTCCTGACTGAAGTCATGGTAATAATGGGCTTATTTCCATTAGTTGATGTTGCTCAAAAGCCTCTTAGATTTTATTCTCTCTTGAAGCTATCAGATTTAAATTTTAGGTACAAAAGTATACCTAAATGTGTAATTAAAGCTCCCCACTAACATAATATAGTTGAAGAAAAACTTAAGAAATCCTTTAAAGACTTTTATTGTAGAAGATTAAATGTCGAACTTTAAGATATGTTTCATTATTATCAGCTTACATATATAACGAACATACAAACACTTTTAAAGTCAATGACATAAACACGTATCACATTTATGAAACCCCATCTTCTGAAGGCTGTAAATACCCAAGATTCAAAGAAAACTTGACGGTCGTTGTCATGCGATAGGCTCAAGATTCGACCAAGAAAGGCTCTTAGACGAGTCAGCCATCAAAGAATGACAAAATGTCCCATTTTCTTTGTTTTTCTAATCAGTCTCTGTTTTCTTTTATGGAACAACTGTAGGGGTGACTAAAGCTCAAGATTTAAGATTGCATATTTCATGATTGTGCAAATCAAGTAGTACTTTCTACGAAGATTAGATTATCAATCTAAAAAAAAAAGAGAAGGAAAAGGAAAGCCCACCAAGGCCATCCCCTGTCCCACCGAGTAACCAGAAACTTAATGCAAAGTTACTAGGCCCTTAAATGCTTTCCTTTTTTTTTATCTTTATTGATAATTTGACAAACAATGATATAGGGATTGTAATTCAAAGACTTCATGAATAGTTTGGAGCTCTCATGAAGTTAAATGGCTAAACACTTATGTCATTATTTAAATTACTATATTCTATTGATTATAGTTATATTAATTCTTTAATAAAACAGTCAATTATACTTTTGGATATGAAAATAACCGCAATATAATGTAAAACAAATTAAAACTTTAAAGAAGTAAGAGTAATTTTTCAGTCCTTTGTGCAATTTTAGAACGATCCATTACTGCAGACACCAGCAGCTCTGTGAAAAGCAGACAAGATTCACAAATGCCAAGTGGCCTCCCTGTCTCGTCCCATTTCATACACATGATTGAGTCGGGTCGAAGAGAAGAGACGTGCAAGACTACTGCCCTGACCATCCTTGCTTCTTCCCCCAGCAGACAGTCAGATCGGACCGAAGTACGCATTCATCTTGCACGTGGACACCTAAGTCACGTAAGCTGTGTTATAAAGTTCTCAAATGCAAACCCTTAGAGAAAGCTATGCTGGAAGGCGAGTTCAACCTGAGATACTTTATAAAGCTAATGTCAATATTCTTTTAATAATAACCTTATGAAAATGACTTCCTTTTACATTTAGTCCTACACAGACAGTGTTATGAAACGCACAATTCCAATTGAATATATACAGTAACTACTGTTTGAGGTAGATTAAGTTTTAATTTCAAGTTTATGTAACTTCTAATGACAAACATACGCCTTATAACAAATACCTCAAAGATATACTATACTCTTATAAATATGAGAATGTCTTATACACCTATAGTATTATATAAAGTCAACCATAGAAAATACTATCTTCAGCTTATAATCCCTTACTACAGTACACTATTCTCCACATATAAGTAATTAATATACTATCGTAATCTTATAATAATTTACAATACACTCTTCATCCAAAGATCTGTTACTATGATTTCCTCTGCTCACAATCTCTTGCTGTATTATTATTATTATTATTATTATTATTATTATTATTATTATTATTATTATTATTACTTGCTAGGCTACAACCGTAGTTGGAAAAGCAGGATGCTATAAACCCAGGGCCTCCAACAGGGAAAATAGCCCAGTGAGGAAAGGAAAAGAGGAAAAATTAAATATTTTAAGAACAGTGACAACACTAAAATAAATATTTCCTATATAAACTATAAAACTTTAACAAAACAAGAGGAAGAGTAATCAGATAGAATAGTGTGTCGGAGTGTACCCTCAAGCAAGAGAACTCTAACCCGAAACAGTGGAAGTCCATGGTACAGAGGCTATGGCACTACCCAAAACTAGAGAACAATGATTTGATTTTAAGTGTACTCCTAGAAGAGTTGCATACCATAGCTTAAAGAGTCTCTTCTACCCTTACCAAGGGGAAAGTGGCCACTGAATGATTACAGTGCTGTAGTTTACCCCTTGAGAGAAGAAGAATTGTTTGATGATCTTTGTGTTGCCAGGTGTATGAGGACAGAGAAGAATATGTAAAGAATAGGCCAGACTATTCTGTGTATGTGTAAGCGAAAGGAAAATGAACCGTAACTAGAGAGAATGATCCAATGTACAGTAGTACTGTCTGGTTAGTCAAAGGACCCATAACTCTCTAGCGGTAGTATTTCAATGGGTGGCTGATGCCCTAGCCAACCTACTACCATATATTCCCTGACTAAGGTATTCTCAGCCAATAATCGAAGGAGAAGATTCTCCATTATTTATTACATATTTTATGCAGGTCCTGCGTTGCTTAATATATCATTACAATTAGTGCCAAAATAGTTAAGATGGAGCTATTTTTAATAGTTAGAATAGTTTAATACTTCCAGGACTTTACATTAACTCAATCTGAAGTGAAGTTTAAAATACCTTTTTAAAGTTACCACAATGAGCTCTGACAATATTCTGTACTGAAAACCAGTACAAGATAAACATAATAAATAAAAATTTGATTTTAGTATTGTTTGGAACATGAACGTCTTTGAGCTCCTAAATATTTTCTATTTTAAGAATTACCAACGAAGGTGAACGAATCTTTAGATTATTAAATATTCGATTATATAAAACTCTGCATTTCACCATCATTATGATGTAAGGACATCGCTCCCTCCGTCGTTCAGCATTGTCATCGAATTCTCCATTTCATTGAATTCTCCTATCGCCACACTGTGGCTAATTGTATATATTTGTTCTGCTCCCTCAGAGCTACGATTTCATGTATTTCTCATTTCGTTACATTATTTCATTGACTTGTATTTCGAGTATTTGTACGTGTAAAGAAACACACTTTATTTTGGCAGTTGGTTCAAGCATGATTGGCGCCAGCGCGCATGCTACATTTCCGTCCGCACCTTGTATTATATTCTCGAACCTGTTTGAATAAACCGTCAGTTGTTGGTGATAGCTCGTCTCACTGTCCTTATATTATGTTCAAAGTTTTTCAAGAGAGAAAAACTGTTGTAGAACCTCATTGATATCAATCATGAATATGGCTTTATCTATAGTAACTCATCATACAGCAATACAAATGTTTATTACAGAATATAAGAATATATATGATTTCAATTTATCAAATCAATCAATAAAGGTTTTAAATAATTATCTTTTTCTTACAAGTAATGGTAATGTTGTATAGGACTATATTATGACCTAGATTGTTATGAGAATACCATGAGCAATATTGGTATTACTATAGTAAAATCTAATGTTTTACAAAGGCTATGAGTTATTTATCGTCTCCTATTGGAAAAGTTTGATGGTTTTAGGAAACGAAGGATATATTTCAATTATTTATATTTATTGAAATATGTGGCAATACAAATGATAAGCAGCTTTTATCTCTGTCCCAGGATTATCCAAATATAAAAACTTGTATAACTTGCATATGCTGTACAAAGAAGTTTGTTTATATGGATTTTTTTTTTTAGGGATAAACTGTCATTATTTCAGGGTTTCATTGTAGTGTATTACATGGCAATGTATCATAGTATTCCAACTACTTTTTCTTATGGGAAAAATTACGCTCCCTTCGAAAATAACACTCGTTCCCATCGCAAATGAATAGTTACAGAAATATATATGCATCTATATCCTCCAATAATGGGGGACCCCCTTTGGGAACCCGGGGTTTTGGGTGGGGAAAACATACTGGGAAACCGATATATAACCGTAAATCAGTCCTTTTCTTCTCTATACATTTCCTTCTTGTATTTATTATAACCGTAGGAAAATACAAATCAGTATAACTGGATATATTTGGGAGGAGCCGTTTCAAAGGTTATTTCTTGTAGTAATACAGTAACCAGTGCTGCCAACGCCTGATGTAGATTAAATGTTAGCATTCCATACCTGATGTAGATCAAATGTTAGCATTCCATGCTAACATTAGCACCCATTTGTACGTTCGTTCGTTCGCACCAGTTTCCGACCTGCGCATATATAACCCCCCTACGCAGGAGTTTCTCTCCCTAATTACTCTTTTTTTACCGTATTATTTTCTCATTGTATATTCCCATTTACTATTGTTTATCATACATTCCCTTTTCCCTTCCTATATCGGGTTTATTTGTTTGGTTATTTCCTTTCCCATTTGTACGTACGTTCGTTCGCACCAGTTTCCGTCCTGCGCATATATCACCCCCCTTCGCAGGAGTTTCCTCTCCCCAATTACTCTTTTTATTACCGTGTTATTTTCTCATTTTATATTCCCATTCTATATTATTTATCATTCATTCCATTTTTCCTTGCTATATTGGGTTTATTTGTTTGGTTATTTCTTTATCTCTTCCCGGTTGCACATAAATACTTACTCTGGACTAGTTTTTTTATCCAGGTAATTCTCGGTATGATCACCTCATTTTATATTCCCATTCAATATTATTTACCGTTCATTCCATTTTATCTTCCTATATTGTTTTTATTTATTTTTGTTGGTTAGTTCCTTTTCTCTCCTCAGTGTCTTATAAATCTTTTCTTTGGTCTAGTTTCCGTATTTAGTTCATTTATGTTTACTCTCTTGTGTTCTTTGTTTTTCCCTTAACCAATCACCACTCTAGGCCTATGCAGATATCTCCCTACCCCCCCCCCCCTTCCTTTATCTCTTTGACCGCTCTTTTCATACCCTTTGTTCCAATGCCTTTCCCATTGTAACCTTTGACCTGGTGAGACGTTCTTCATTACAAGTGCGGTTTCTTTTTTCGTATTTTACGATGGAGCATATTATAGAAATTTGTAGCGGCTGCAGTATTCCGTACCTAAAAGCAGTAGCTCAATTCCATGGTGATTTTTTTTATGCTTCAGGTAATGTTGAGCATTTTCTTAAATCTCACAACGTTATTCCTCAGCGTTTAACCCTGGATAGGTACGGTCCTCGGACACCCCTTTAAGGGTATACTCGGACGCGAACGACCCCGACGCCAAAAAAAATTCTTGAAAAATCAGTTTTTGCAGTAACCTCCTTTTTTCTTTTGCCAAAAAAAACTTCAATGAATGCTTAAAACAACTGTAAAGATAAATACTACTCATCTGCAGAAAAACTATTTATTATAAATATTTTAAAAAATTAAGTAGAAAAAAAAAAAGACCTGACATAAAAATTCATAAAAAAAAAGTTTATACATATATACACAAATCCTTTTAGGAATTGATTCTTGAATGTTTAGGACACATCTTGATGTATTTTGGATGAAGTCAGACCCATGGAGGTGAAGATCTGAAATGAGAAAAAAAGGGTAACTTTTTTTGGCCAAAAAAAATTGTCCAAATTTCATGAATTTTTTTGGGTACCCAAATGAAATAGGAAGTGGCTAATTTTTTTAGGGAATAAACATATGTTATCCTAAAATAGAAATATGTAAAAAAATCTTCATTATTTTGTAAATTACATTTATATCAGGGGCCATATCTAAAGGTAATTTTTTGAGTACTTGGAAATTTCGTAAAAAAATACATATATTTAATATATAATATGATATTTATGCAGGTAAAAATATACCAAAATATCACAAATTCTATAGGGAACAAGAATATATATAGATAGGGCAGCTTACGCTTCAGATATGTCCACAAAATGGCCGCCAACCACACTGACTCAGACTCCCTAATCTGCCACTTGAAATGTAGGAAGGGTATGTCAATTTCAAGGTGTTATTTACTAATCTAATTATTATTGGATATGCATAAAAATTGTATGGTGGGTTGCTGGATAATTGTCGATTATTTTACGACTATAAAATTAAAATTCTGACCCAAAAAATTTTTTTTGAAGGGAAATAAAATCGAAAAAAAAAATGTAAAACAATATTTTAGCTAAAAAAATTTGATGATATTCAATCAAAAAAAAAGTAAACAAAATTTTCCGACAAATAAACATCTAGAGGAATCATAACTCTGTGATAGTTCCTTAGTACGTAGTAATTTTGAAAGAATTGGGAAAAAACGAAAAAATGGCAATCACCGGAAAATCGAACACATACCTATATATACGCCATATCTGGCTAAAAAAAAGATAGGCATGGGTAGCCAGATCATCTAGAAACACTTTCCAACACTATAAAAATATAAGTTTTGCGACACTACTTGCCAATTCCTTACGGTAACATGACTAAGCAAAAAAATGCAAAACAAATAAAAAGGGGCACTCGTGGAAAAATGGCCATTCTAATATACGGCATTTCAGAAAAAAAAAATTTCAGCCACGTGCTAGGCAAACCATCAAGGCATATTTTCCGACAAATAAACATATAAATGAAATATTACTCTGTGATAGTTCCTTAGTACGTAGTAATTTTGAAAGAAATGGGAAAAAACGAAAAAATGGCAATCACAGGAAAATCGAACACATACTTATATATACGCCATATCTGGCTAAAAAAAAAATAGGCATGGGTAGCCAGATCATCTAGAAACACTTTCCAACACTATAAAAATATAAGTTTTGCGACACTACTTGCCAATTCCTTACGGTAACATGACTAAGCAAAAAAATGCAAAACAAATAAAAAGGGGAACTCTCGGAAAAATGCCCAACATTCTAATATACGGCATCTCAGATAAAAAAAAAAGACATGCACGTGTTAGCCCAACCATCAAGGCACACTTTCTAACACATAAACATGAAAAAAAAATCAATAATATACGGCAATTCCTTACTACGTAGTAAATTTTTACAAATATTGAAAAAAAAACAGAAATTGGCAACCGCAGTTAAATACCCAATATACCAATAACTACGTCGTATCTGACAAAAACAAAATCACGCATGGGTAGCCAGATCATCTAGACACACTTTCCAACATTAAAAAAGCAAAAGTTTTACGACACTATTTCGCAATATCTTACGGAAAAATGACTTGGCAAAAAAATTAAAAAAAATTAAAAAGGGACACTCGCGGTAAAATGCCCGACATTCTAATATACGACATCTCAGATAAAAAAAAAGACATGCACGTGTTAGCCCAACCATCAAGGCACACTTTCTAACACATAAACATGAAAAAAAAATGAATAATATACGGCAATTCCTTACTACGTAGTAATTTTTACAAATATTGAAAAAAAAACAGAAATTGGTAACCGCAGTTAAATACCCAATATACCAATAACTCCGTCGTATCTGACAAAAACAAAGTCATGCATGGGTAGCCAGATCATCTAGACACACTTTCCAACACTAAACAAGCAAAAGTTTTACGACACTATTTGGCAATATCTTACGGAAAAATGACTTGGCAAAAAAATGAAAAAAAATGAAAAAGGGGCACTCGCGGTAAAATGGTCCTCGTGGTGATGAACGACATTTTAACTAAAAAAAAAAACATGCACATGGTAGCCAAACAATCCACCAAGACTTTCCACAACTGATAACCTATACAAGTTGCACCATTCTACGACAATTTCATAATACGTAATAACTTTGATAATTATGCAAACTACCTCAGAAGGGTAAACTCGGACGCGAACGACCCCGACGCGTCTCAGAAATCGGGGAAGGAGTACAGCTACAGCAATGCACATCTGGACACTACTAGAGCGTGTAGGGGAGACACCTCCTGCAGGTCGATCACCCACAAATTCAGTCACAGGGGTGAGTCACGTGAGAAAAACCTGTTTTTTTTTGACGCTCGGGGTCGCAAACGACCCACCGTACCTATCCAGGGTTAAACTTCCCCAAGTGTCGTTCTCTTTTATCTTATAGGGCAGACATTCACGGGTTTTATTGCTCTACTGACACCACCCCCATCCATCCTCATCCCAGTCATAGAAGTTAATCCGTCAGTCTCTTCCTTCTGTGTCCAGCAAGTTTCGTCGTTTTCTTCATAAAAGTAAGTCATTCCTCAATAGTCATTATTCGTGTTTTGTGACCGGGGTACTCCTAGGCAAGGTTAGGTGGGTTTGTTAGGTTCTGTGGCCTTTCTGTACTTTTTATATATTTCGTAACAGTTATATGGAAAAATTATTTAATATACCTGGGGAAATATTTAGTAGTTCTACCACTAGTAATGACATCGTGTCGTTGGTAGTTCTGTG
Source organism: Palaemon carinicauda (assembly GCF_036898095.1). Lineage (NCBI taxonomy): Eukaryota > Metazoa > Arthropoda > Malacostraca > Decapoda > Palaemonidae > Palaemon > Palaemon carinicauda. The sequence continues at coordinate 29,616,893 of NC_090758.1, read as the reverse complement.
TACCATTCGTCACTGTTGGTAGTACTGTGTATCAAGGTAAGTCATTCCCCAATTCTTATTATATGTGTTTTGTGACCGGGATACTTCTAGGCAAGGTTAGGTGGGTTTGTTAGGTTTTGTGGCCTTTTGGTACTCTTTATTTATTGTGTAATAGTTATATGGAATAATTATTTAGTTTACGTATGGAAAGATTTATTATTTCTATCTCTAGTAATGGCATCGTGCCGTTGGTAACACTGTGTACCATTCGTCAACGTTGGTAGTTCTGTCAACCATTGGTAACATTGCTAATGTTATCGTCCCCTACATCTGTTGTTTAAATATTTTAACTCAATATATATGTCATCAGTGTTAATATTTATAGGGTTCATTTGTATTGTATTTCATTGTGTGATTTCGCACAGGAAATATATGATTTCCTATAGTAGATATCGTGATTTAACTGGTTTTCACATTCATTTCATCCGTAATAACATCAACCAATTCGCCAACTTATAGCTAACCGAATTGGTTGATCTGTTTGTTTGCGATTGAAATGATCATCAAAATCGGTTAAATCACGTTATTTGCTATAGGAAATCATATATTTCTTGTGCGAAATCTCACCATGTAATTCTATACAAAATTACCTATTTCAGTATAATACAATACTCTGGCCAATATTAAGATCAGAGAAAGCCAATAATGACGCACTGAATAGAAAACGAATTCTGTGGGTCAACATATTTAAGGTAGACTATTTTAAAATCCATGTGTCAAATTCAGTGCCTACGGGTGTGTACAATTAAACCACAAATCATGGTTTTAGTTACCAGAGAGAGAGAGAGAGAGAGAGAGAGAGAGAGAGAGAGAGAGAGAGAGAGAGAGAGAGAGAGAGAGAGAGAAACTCATGTATACAAGGTGTATGACAATCCTTATTGGCTTATACAAATAACAAATTGAGTCGATGTTTCATAATTTTCACTCTATGTATGACCATAAGTAGTAAGATCCCATGCATATACATTCACACACATACACACTGTGGAGGATTAATTTTATTTTTATTTTTATTTATATTTTGTTGTTTGCCAAATCCAGAGAGAGAGAGAGAGAGAGAGAGAGAGAGAGAGAGAGAGAGAGAGAGAGAGAGAGAGAGAGAGTATGTGTTTGTGTGTCAGCGAGCGAAAGGTAGTTAGTGTATTTGTTATGGGTTCTGATTGATAAACCGAGGGTAATTAACCCTAGTTTATTATACAAGTTATACAGCAAGTTATACAGCATTGCCGAGCCAACATGTGGAGAGCGGGGGAGAACGCGGAAGACACTGTGGTCACGTGACTTACCCAAACATAAACAACAGATATCATTTACAAACTTAGACAGCGTACCAAACAATATTCATACACTGATTACATACGAAATCCTGACCACAGCATTCACATATTGTTACATCCCCCTTCTTTTACATTTTCTCAACAAAATCTTGGAAGAACTTTTCTTCTACATAAATGGTCCCTGCAACAAACATTTAATCCTACATACCTAATTGGCTCTTTAAATTTATCACAAATAATCCTCAAGATATTGAGGTTTCCTTACAACACGACCACTTCTGGTTCTTTGTGATTCTAAGTTATAAGCTTAAAGAAGTATAAAAGATTTATTTGTAACATCATTCGTATTTACATCAGTTTCGATTTCAATATCGGAATCGATATAATTATCAGTTACTGTCTCTGATGTCTTTCTCAAAAATTTACGATTTCTAAAATATACTTTGCCTTCTACTTCTATTTAGTATTTCCTTTTTGCAACCTCTTTTATTACCTTACCTTTCTTCCATTCCTTTTTTTCTGGAACTGGTTGTACACGGATGACATCGCCTGGTTTTAATGAGACTAAATTCTTACATGGTCTGTTATAATATCTAGCTTGCCTAATCAATTTCTCAGTTTGAACTTCTGGTACCCCATCAACAATCTTGGGTTTAAGTAAATTTTCTGTTATAGGTAATTGACTTTTAGTTCTTCTACCAAAAAATCTTTGAGCAGGTGAAGAGTTGAATCCCTTAGGCTAAACAGTGTAATACTAATTGGAACTCTGAAAAAGTGAAAACTTGTGAAGAGAATGAGGACAGCAAATTAGCACAATAAATGAATCGGTAGGAAACATTTCTATGTCTCATGAGAGAAAGCAGTATGTAACAATGACTATAAATCAGCAAGAAATAAATTTTCAGATTGATTCCGGTGCTACGTGCAATGTTTTGAGTGTTAGAGAATTGAAGCGTTTGATTGGCAATGATAAGGTCGGTATTGGTGATAGCATCAAACTGAAAGTTTTTAATAATAAAACAATCAAGACTATTGGAATTAAAACTCTAATGTGTGAAAGAAAAGGAAAGCAGTATGAACTTAATTTCTATGTAGTGAAGGAGAATGTTTCTTCTGTAATAGGTTATGAGGATGGACAAAGACTGAAATTGATCAAAATTCTTGTGAATGATAACCCAAGTGCTAAGCAAGAAATATATGAGGTTTCTACGAAAGTGTTATATAAAAACAACATTATTTCTGATTTTCCTGATTTATTCGAAGGATTGGGGGAATTAGGACCTCCATGTAAGATAGATATTGATGATACAGTGTCACCAGTGATCCATGCTCCAAGAAAAGTTCCTTTTGCCCTTAAGAGAAAATTGAAGCAGCAGTTAAGTAGTATGGAAGGTACCAATATTGAAAAGGTCTCGGAACCTACAAATTGGGTTTCTAGCATGGTTTTAGTAACAAAACCTAATTCAGATTTAAGGATTTGTTTAGATCCTACAGATCTGAACAAAGCTATCAGGAGACCCCATTATCCACTTCCAACAATTGAGGAAAGTTTACCAAGATTGGGTAAAGCTAAAATATTTTCAGTACTTGATGCAAAGAACAGATTCTGGCAAGTGCAAATGGACAAAGAGTCAAGTTATTTGACTACATTTAATACGCCTTTTGGTAGGTATAGATGGAAGAGAATGCATTTTGGTATATCATCGGCACCAGAAGAGTACCAGAGACGAATGCATGATGCCTTACATAATTTACATGGCATAGAAGTAATAGCAGACGATATCGTAGTTTATGGCAAAGGAAATACTGCTCAGGAAGCTTTGGAAAACTATGATAACAACCTATTAGCGTTACTACAAAGATGCTGAAAAGAAAACATCAAGTTAAATCAAGAGAAGATGAAATTACATGTGACTGAAGTTAAGTACATTGGACATTTGCTAACAAAGGATGGTGTTTGTCCAGATCCAAAGAAAATTGAAGCTTTTATTTGTTTAAAAGTGCCAAGTGATGTTAAATCATTGAAAAGATTTCTAGGGGTGGTTAATTATCTTTCAAAGTTTTTACCAAGGTTGTCAGAAGTAACAACCATTAAGAAATCTGGAAAAGAAAAATGTTGAATGGCAGTGGAACTCTTTTCATGATGAAGCATTCTCCAAGATTTTGTTGAGAAAATGTAAAAGTGATGAAGCATTCTCCAAGATTTTGTTGAAAAAATGTAAAAGTAGGGAGATGTAACAATATGTGAATGTTGTGGTCAGGATTTCGTATGTAATCAGTGTAGGAATATTGTTTAGCATAATGATTCTTTTTCTTACATTTGGCACACACTTGACCATATGCTAGGCACATCCTAATTTTATGAGTCCTGCCACAATACCTGTAATCTTTTATTTCCTTGGCACAATTGTACTTAGGCTTAATTTGAGGATTTGTGTACTTATTTTTCTTCTTCCACACGGCATTAACTTCCTCTTCTTCAGCATTGCTACTAGTCATCTGCTGCTTTTGCTGAATTCGCATTTCATAATTTTTTACAAAATTCACAGCCCTTTCCAAGGTCATTGGCTTCGTATCCATCTGCACATGATCCAGTAATTTCTCCCTAGCCTTATCCTCATGTAAATTGAGAATGAATTGATCCCTGATCATTTCTTCTTCATTATCATAATTGCAAGTTTTGCATAGAATTCTCAACTGAGTTATAAATTGGTCACAACTTTCATTAGATTCTTGTTTCCGCTTGAGAAATTTGTATCTTTCCATGATTATATTTGATCTGGGACTGCATTCTGCATCAAATTTCCGTAATACTTTACCTATCTTATATTTATCTCCATCTGCATCCCAAGACAGTATATTATATTTCTCAACCCCTAATTCTCCTATAACATGCAAGAATGTTGCTACCCTTCGTCTGTCAGCTTCATTGTTTAAGCCTATGGCAATTTCATAGTTAATAAAAGCTTCTTTAAATTTCTTCCATTTGAGGGCTACATCAGTACTTGCACTAAAGTCCATAGGACTTGGTGGAATTAGCAGTACATTCATCTTTATGGTACAAAACTACCTTAATTATGATGAGAAAAAAAAAAAACTTATCCCACTGGGAAAAATTATGCACGTCGGCAAAAGGCGTAGCCTAGGATATCAACAAACTGGTCCGTAACTTGTAAGTTGTCACTTACCCTCATTTCTTCTTTAATCCAGCTTATATGTAGATAAGAACCACTCCTGACACCCTGTTATGGGTTCTGATTGATAAGCTGAGGGTAATTAACCTTAGTTTATTATACAAGTTATACATCAAGTTATACAGCATTGCCGAGCCAACATGTGGAGAGCGGGGGAGAATGCGAAAAACTCTGTGGTCACGTGACTTACCCAAACATAAACAACAGATATCATTTACAAACTTAGACAGCGTACCAAACAATATTCATACACTGATTACATACGAAATCCTGACCACAACATTCACATATTGTTACAGTATTGATCGAAGATAAAACCATATTAGTGATTAATGCATACTTCCCATGGGAGTGCCAGTCAAACTTTGATCAGTATTGTATATTGCTAGGAGAAGTTCAAGGTATTATTAATGATACCTCCACTGACCATGTGTGCTTAATAGGAGACTTTAATGCGCACCCACTAGACTATTTTATAAGGAATTACAGCGTCTCTGTCTTCAACAATCTCTCCAAATTAGCGATGTTGCCATTCTGCCTCCTTCCTCCCTTACTTATATACAAAACAGAAATAATATATCCAACACATCCTAGCTTCATCACTGTATTACCACTGACCGCCTGCACAGCTCTATCACTGAATGTATTATACGATACGACCTATCATCTGCATTCGACCACATACCCCTACAGATCACATTTCATACACCCTCCCTCCCGGCGGTACCCATTCAAAGGGAGAGGCTACCATCCATCTCCTGGGATTTCTCCAACCTCCAAAAATCCACCGCATTCAAACGTTTATCTGAAAGTAATCTCTGCTCGATAACTCAACCTGCTGAAGCCCTGCTCTACAATAATCCTAAGTGCCGCAACGAACAGCATAAAACAAGACTGAAGGAATTCTACGTAAATATACTAAATGCCTTACGGAGCTCGGGAAGAGACACGTTTAGACTCTCTAGAGGTAACCATCGAAACATACCTGGTTGGAATGATTTAAATAAAGACTCTATGCACACTCTCGAGAAATGTTCCTTCTTTGGAGGAATGATGGTAGCCAGAGAGATGGTCCTCTTGCTCTACAGATGAGGCAAGCGAGAGCACAGTTCAAACTTCCTCTTCGTTAATGTTGTAGCAACGAAAATTAGCTACGAGCCGATGAATTGTCCAGAAAATTGACCAACCATGACTTCCCCCATCTTTGGAAAGATATTAATTCACTAAACCCAAAGTCAAACAAATTATCCCAAAGAGTAGGAGATGCAGTTGGCAAAGAATCCATCGCAAGAATGTAGGGGGATCACTTTCGTACCATCCTAAATTGTATAAATGACCAAGATACCCGAAATGAAGTGGATACTCTAATCAATGTCAATATGGATTTTCAATATAGTGACCGTATCTCCCCAAATGACGTATGCGAGGCTATCAAGAAATTACCTTGTAACAAGGCACCCGGCTGCGATGGCCTTCGTGCCGAGGCTTTCAAAATCTGCCACCCTATAATTTATATCCTATTTTCTGCACTATTTAATGTATGTATATTACACCAATATCTCCCCGAAACCCTTTTACTTGTCCACTTAATAACTCTCATAAAAAACAAACTGAAGGATGCTAGTGACCCAGGAAACTACCACCCCATCGCCATCACAACAAGTTCATCGAAAATATTTGAATCTTTTCTGATCCATCGCCTTGCACCGTTTCTCCATACCGCAGACAATCAATTTGGTTTTAAGACTAACCACTTGACTGACACCTGTATATATATATTTTAAAGGAGATATTGAATTTCTATATATCCTTGGCCTACCCTGTCTACTTATGTTTTGTAGACATGCGGAAGGCATTTGACAGAGTAAACTATCTGAAACTCTTTTTGAAACTACACAAAAGGGGAACTCCTCTATATCTCATTGGCATATTATACCGTTGGGTCTCAACACAACAGTTCTGTGTCAAATGGGGCAATGTCCTTTCCCAGCCATTTGGCTAATCTAACGGTCTCAGGCAAGGAGGCATCCTCTCACCATATTTATTTAATGTTTATACAGACGATTTGAATATCAGACTGAAATCACTTCCCATTGGTTGTACGGTTAATGGCTTTACCATAAATAACCTTTGCTACGCTGACGATATGGTCTTCATCTCCCCTTCTGCCCAAGGCCTACAACATCTTATCGACACCTGCAATGCATACGCTAATGAACATGACATAATCAATAACGAATCGAAGACACTGCATATCTCTCCTTTCTAGAGCGCTCCGATTCGTAGAAGATCCACATATTTTCCTCCAAAACCATCAGCTAGCATTTGTCAATGATTTTCCTTACATAAGTCACATCTTTACGAAATATTTAAAGGACACATCTGACATTGAAAAAAGGCGACGTAAATTGTGTTGTCTAGGGAACATGGCAACGAGAAGATTTGCCTTCTGCCGCAAAGATATAAAAAAAAGACTTATTCAAACCTATTGCTATGACGTATACGGCTGCTCGCTATGGGAAAACTATACGTGTGAATCGATGAGACTTATCACAGTCATTCACAATGATATCCTAAGATGGCTCACCAATACCCCGAGGCACCCTTCAGCTTCAGCGATGTTTGTTGAAAATAGACTGGATAACCTAAAAACCATCATTCGATGCTCTATAGTAAGTCTCACCTCCCGCCTACGATCTAGTGAAAATCCCCTAATTCAAAATGTGCTTGCAAGTGCAGCGAGAATAAAATCCAAAATGTAGGAAACCTGAAATAAGGAACCGTCAGTACAATGAATTGTATTCACTAATCATTATTCAAGCAATTTTTGTTCCAGCATAATTTTCATTGTCATCGTCATTTCTTTTGTTTTTTCTCCCTCTATTTTTGATTGCTGATATGCATGTTATCATCATTATTAAGCGTTAATTCTATTGTGATTTTATTACCCAGACCTTAGAACTCTGTGGTCAACCTGCTAATTGATGTTTGTAATATATCACTGATATTATTGCATTTCTCATCTTTTTTTACCTATGTCAAAAGAGTAAGATCAATGTACCCTTATTGTAACTCTGTATATGGCTTTTGCTGAAATAAAGATTATTATTATTATTATTATTATTATTATTATTATTATTATTATTATTATTATTATCATTATTATTATTATTATTATCATTATTATTATTATTATTATTACTGTTTGTTGTGAGAAAGACTGTTGGTATAACTGAGACTGTTTGTTTATGTTTTTAGCGAGTTTAGGACAGTGGTGCATGTCTTGGGCAAATGCTTATTTCGATTTGACTGCAGCTAGAGGCAGTCATGTGAATGCTGGACCACTTTTATTATTATTATTTCGACCAGCGTGGAAGTGTTTAATTACTTCAACATCAAGTACATCTTATTTATCTTTGATTATAGTGCGACAGTTTATTTAGTCGTTTTCTTTTTTATTTTGCAGGCCGTAATTCTTCCTTTGGAGAGATGGTTTTTTTTTTTTTTTTTTTTTTTTTTTTTGGTGGAATTGATTGTTGACGACCTGGCTAATGATAAGGAAGTTCCTACGCCTATTCCTATTTATATAATTGCCCCATACTATATGTACACATATATTCATTCTGGTGTTGGTGTGCGTAGTTTTTAAGTTTTGTTAGGGTTTTTCTGTTTATTTGAGTGGTGTTTGTTTATTGTATGTTTCGTCGTCCAAGTTTATGATTAGGTTTAGTTTATAAGAAGTAGTTTAAGTGTGATTAATTTGGTTTCTGGTTTATTTTTATTTTGTAAGAAATATAGTATTAAGGTTATTTGTTCCGTAACCGAAATACAAACCACGCTACTTACATAGGGTTTACTTTCGGTGTAGCTGAAATGATGAGCCATTAGATTTTAATGAGGGTTAAACTACCCACACGATAGTTAGCACGGGGTAGGGGAGGGGTAGCTAGCTACCCCCCCCCCCCCCACACACACACACACACACACTGGTGAGCTGCTTCACTTCACTTTTGGCTCGGACGATGTACAGACGTGTCTGTCTTGTCCTCGCTTTGTTGACAGCCTTAATCTGTTTTTCTTTTTCTTTCAGTTGTGTGTTTGAAGTTGGCCTCTACCTTTTCTTCCCATTATGCGGAAGTGCCCTGGACTCCCCGAACGCCCCTGTGGAGCATTCATGTCGGCGGTCGATACAGACCCTCACACCCTTTGCCCGCAGTGTCGAGGTCAACGGTGTGAAAGTGATAATGTTTCTATGGAATGTAGTGAGTGGCTTACCTCCCAGTGGGACAGGTTTGCCCGGCGGCGTAAGAAGAGTTCTAAGCGAGACCGTTCTCCCTCAGGGGCTGCCTTGAGAAAGGAAGGCTCCAAGGACTCTTTTTCCGTTGCCCGAACCTCCTCCGAAGCTCCCACTCGTTCGGTCTCTCTCGAGAGGCTGCCGAGTGGTACCGTAGGTCATTCTTTTGTTTTCCCAATCTGGGGGTTCGGGAGAGGGTGTTGCCTCCCATAGCGAGGCAGCCCCCCCTCCTCCTCCGGGGGAGGACATTGCTGATTTTGTTGATTTTGTTGATGACCAAACTGTGTCTAACAATGATCTTTTCCAGCTTTGGGCTTCCTTGGGGCTTAAGGGTTCGCCCTCCAAGGAAGCCCTGTTTGATCTGATCCAGTTGGGGGCAGCTGTCCAATAGTCGCCGGTTATACTAGAGGTAGACCCTCTGGGCCTGGCTATTGTCGACGTTGTTGTGGCAGAGGCTTTCGACGGGTCGGTTCAAACCCCGGCTGCTGCTGTTGCGGATGTTGCTGAAGGCTCAGGTTACCCCTCCGAACATCCTGCGAGGGGAAAGCTCGGTTCAACAGTCTCTCCTGCGGGTGTTCCTCCCCCTCGGGGGAATGCACTGACAGAGACTCCTCTTTGGAGGACCGACGACGGTTATACCCTGCCTCGAGGTCGTCTTCGCCGTAAGACTCGCCCTCCTCTTCGCCGTCGAGGCCTTCCTTATCCTTACAACGGAGTTAAGAGGCGCCTTCTCTTCGGGTCTTCATCTTCGTCGTCCTCTGCAAAGGATTCTTCTCGTCGAGAGCAGACCGTGGCAGTGACATCACTGGACCTCTCCGCAGATCGTTCACGATCTCCTGTGCCTGCCAGATCTTCCTTGAGCATTCAAGCACCGGTCCCTTCGGGGCAGAAGGGCTTATCCCACAATGTAGGAAAGTCCCTTCTGCGTCAGGTTACACCTGTGCGCCCTACAGTAGCGCGCAAGCGCCAGCGCTCTCCTGATCGCCAGCGCCCTCCTGCTCGTCAGCGCTCACCTGCTCGCCAACACTCTCCTGCTTGCCAGCGCTCTCCTGCGCTCAAACGCTCTCCTGCTGATGAGTCACCTGATTCTTCTCGCCAGCGCTCTCCTGCTCGCCAGCGTTCACCTGCTCGCCAGCGCTCTCCTGCTCGTCAGCGCTCTCCTGCACGCAAGCGCTCTCCTGCAGATGAGTAAACAGACTCTTCTCGCCAGCGCTCTCCTGATCGCCAGCGCTCTCCTGATCGCCAGCGCTCTCCTGCTCGCCAACACTCTCCTGATCTCCAGCACTCTCCTGCTCGACAGCGTTAACCTGCTCGACAGCGTTCACCTGCTCGCCAGTGCTCGCCTGCGCGCAAGCGCTCTTCTGTCACTGCTGCGCGCACTGCGCGTCAACAGTCTCCTGAGCGCCGTTAACCTCCTGCTCGTCAGCACACTACTGCGCGCCCAGTTCCTGATGCGCGCCATGCGCACCAACGTTCACCCATGACCTTCGGATCTGGGCGCAGGCAAGGACATTGATGCTTTGCTCGCCAGCATTCCCCTGCGCGTCGAACACCGCCTGCGTTTTTTCCTGTGCACACTTCTAAAGTGCATGTGCACCCACGTGCCCACGAGTCGAGTCCTGAGCCCGCCCATGAGCATTTGCCCTTGAGCACATCAGGCCCTCCACCCCAGTTGACAACTTCTCTCCGCGCTACTGCGCGCTATCCTACGCGTCAGCGATCTCCTACATGCCAGCGTTACCCTACGCGCCCACGCGATCCTTCGCCTGTGCGCATACGCTCGCCAACGCGCCCACACGTCTGATCGCCACAGGTCACCGACTCGCCCACGTGCTAACTCATCTGTGCGCAGTTAGTCGCCTACTCGCCCCACGCATCATCGTTCGCCAACGCGCCATCGCTAGCCAACGCACCATCGTTCACCAGCGCGCCATCGCTCGCCAACGCGCCATCGCTCGCCAACGCGCTTACACTTGCCTATGCTCCACCGATCGCCTACGCGCCATTGCTCTCCTGATCGCCAGCGATCGCCCGGGCACTCTCGCGCACCCTCTCCTGTGCATCCACGCACACCATCGCCTGTGCGCCCATGCACCCCCGCGGCCTCGTGCCCCCGCGCTAGCATGTCCACACGCCCACTCGCCCGCGCGCCCACTCGCCTTCGTGCCTACGCGCTCACGCGCCCACGCACTCACGCACCCACGCGCTCACGCACCAACTCGCCAGCGCCCTCATCTCTGCGCCCCCGTGCACCTGAGCGCCAACAGTCGCCCGCGCGCGACCCAGCTCCAAAGCGCAACCCAGCGGTTTTGCCATCGCGCGAGCGCCAGCGTAACCACCAACGCGATTCCCACCGGGTTTCGCAGCGCGCCAAACCTTGCGAGCTGCCGGGGCCGTGTGCGTCCAGATCATCCTCGTGATCACCATCTCGTAAGCGCCGAGTACGCGTCCAGGAGCAGGAAGATTCATCGGAGAGGTCCAGGCAACATTCTTCTTCCCTTTCTTCGTTTCAGGCAGGCCCAGTAGTATCCACTCCTAAGGATCAGCTGGTCCCCTTCCCTCCAGCAGGAATCGCTGACACTGCGTCAGTCAGCCGCCAGCCTTGGTTTTAATTCTGGGATGAAAGCGGTCGTGCAGGCTATGAAGCCAGCCTTCGCTGACCTGGGACTAAAACCAACGGCTCCCTCGCCTCCGCTGAAGAGAAGGAGAGGAGTGGATTTCGCGGTAACTTCTCCCAGGGTTAAGCTGGCTCCCAAGAGGTCCGTCGGGAAGGCCCCTTCCCCTTTGCAGGCGCTTTCTCCTTCTCCTGCGGACGAAGCTTTCCCGTTATCAGGAGAATCCAGCAAGGTGAGGCACTCTCCCACGGCACCAATGGGAGGAACCCCACCTCAAGCAAGAGAAACGTCTCGCGTATTAGGGACCTTCCAGACCTCTTTGCTAGAGTCCTGTATCCCTCCCAGGAGGGAGCCCAAGGACTCAAAGACGATACCCAAGTCATCTTTGAGGTTTCGTCCAGAGCCAACCATTCCCCGGGTGGACGTCGGCGTGTCCCCCCAAGAAGAGCCAATGAGGACAGGAGACTTAGCTGCAAGTCCACAAGGACAGCAGTGCGAGTCAGAGCATGCCTTCTGGCAGGTCCTTAATCTAATGAGGCAACTCAATAGTTTTAAGGACCCCGATACCGGCCCCCGTGAAGGCAAGGATACGATCCTGGACCAAGTTTATGGTATTCAGAAGCCCCCAAAGGCCAGTGCAGCCCTGCCATGGTCCCAGGGAACAAGCTCCTCCCACCTCCTCGCGTTCAGCATAAAAGGTACTCCGAGATTATGGAGGAGTCTTGTTTAGCTCTTCCCCTCCACCACTCTGTGGAAGAGCTCACCAAGGGTCTCTCTCTAGAGAAACACAAAGCACGGCAGGTGACATTCTCAGCGTCGGAGATGCTAAGCCAAGAGAAAGTCGCTAAGTGTGCCATCCAGGCCACTTCGTGGCTAGATGTCTGGCTGGGGTTTCTGGGCATCCTATTGCGCTCTGAGGACTTGTCCAAGGAGACCAATAGGAAGGCCCTGGAGACCTTCCTCCTCTCGGGCACGCGCTCCATCGAGTCTTGGCTCAGCAGGTCACTAACCTGTGGGCTAACTCGATTCTAAAGCGACGTGATGCGGTGACTGAGAGGTTCCACCCGATGGTCCCCGCTGTGGATGTCAGCAAGCTCAGACATTCCTCCATCCTTGGAGGAAACCTGTTTGAGCGCAAGGATATAGAATGGACAGCTAAGAGGTGGAGGAAAAAGAGTCACGATTCGCTCCTCCAGAAGGACCTTACATCTCGGACCTACAAACCTCCAGCTCTTCAACAGCAACAGCAGCCTCGCAAGACATCGAAGCAGGCTCCGGCAGCTAAGACCAAGGTGTCAAAACTGCAGCCCTTTCCTGTCAAAGACAAGAAGGGCGGAAAGTCCTCCAGGAGAGGCAAAAATCCTAGAAGGAGCGGCCGAGGCCGCAAGCGCTAGGATTGGCAATCCCCCTGCGTGTCCACCTGTAGGGGGATGCCTGCAAAGTTGTATGCACAGGTAGCAGCAACACGGGGCCGATTCCTGGACGGTCTCTGTGATCGGACAAGGATATCTCGTCCCGTTCATTTCATCTCAACCTCCCCTGACAGCGAATCAATGTCGTTGAGCTCCTATGCCATGGCATCAGCAAAGGGGCTAGCCCTTCGGGCAGAAGTCGAGACCATGCTCAAGAAGGATGCCCTCCAGGAGGCCGTAGACGGCTCCCCAGGTTTCTTCGGTCGACTCTATCTTATAAAGAAGGCGTCTGGAGGCTGGAGACCCGTCATCGACCTCTCAGCCCTGAACAAGTTTGACAAACAAACTTCGTTCAGCATGGAGACAGCAAACACGGTCAGATCCCAATTTATTCGTCTTTCAGGAAGTACCTAAGATTCAGCCTAAACAATAAGATCTACCAGTTCAAGGTGCTTTGTTTCGGTCTCTCCACAGAACCTCAGGTGTTCACCAGAGTGTTCATGGGCGCACAGGAACGGCATCCGTGTCCTCCGTTATCTTGACGACTGGCTGATTGTGGCAGACTCGAAGTCGACCCTTCTTCGACACCGAGACAGGCTTCTGGGAATTTGCCAAGATCTAGGGATCATGGTAAATCTCGAGAAGTCCTCTCTGCTCCCAACACTACGACTGGTATATCTAGTCATGATATTAGACACCAATCTCTACAAAGCCTTTCCATCAGACGACAGGATAGCAAGGCTGAGGAGGGTTGCAGAGCCTTTCCTCAGTCGAGAAGACCTTCCAGCCCAATCTTGCTTACGTCTCTTAGGTCACCTAGCCTCCTTGGCCCGTCTAGTTCCCAACGGCCGCCTCAGGATGAGATCATTGCAGTGGCAGCTCAAGTCCCGGTGGAATCAAGGCATCGATTCCCCGGACTCTCTGGTCTCGATAGGACCTGCGGAACGGACGGACTTGCGGTGGTGGCTGACCGACGGCAACCTTCGAAAGGGATTGGATCTTCTCGTCCTTCCCCCGGATTTGATGCTGTATTCGGACGCATCAAAAGAAGGGGGGGGCCCCACATTCTGAACCAGAGGGCCTCAGTCCTATGGTCAGAATCAGAAAAGTACCTCCATATCTACCTGCTAGAGATGAAGGCCGTTTTTCTGGCCCTTCAATGGTTCCAACAGACCCTGGCGGGCCACTCCGTGGTGGTGATGAGCGACAACACCACAGTAGTGGCTTATATCAACAAGCGCCCATCTTGCAGTAGAGATACTGAGATGGACCGAAGTTTGCTTGATACGTCTATAAGCTCGCTTCATTCCTGGCAAAAGGAATGTGCTTGCCGACAGTCTGAGCAGAGCTTCGCAGATAGTGAGTACCGAGTGGTCTTTGGATCCTCAAGTAGCCAACAAAGTCCTGACTTTGTGGGGTTCCCCGACAGTGGACCTGTTCGCGACAGCCTTGAATTTCAAGCTGCCGCTGTACTGCTCCCCAGTCCCAGACCCCAAGGCACTCTGGTAAGATGCCTTCCAACAATGGTGGGACAACATTGACGTCTACGCCTTCCCACCATTCTGTCTGATGAGAAGGGTGCTCAACAAGACCAGACTATCGGTCAACCTGTCAATGACCTTAGTAGCTCCGCTATAGCATCATGCAGAGTGCTTCCCGGACCTTCTGCATCTCCTGACGGAACTCTCGAGAGAGCTTCCCCCACGACACGAGCTACTCACACAACCACATTGCAACATCTTCCACAAAGCCGTAGCATCGCTTCGGCTTCATGCCTGGAGACTATCCAGCGTCTCCTCACTGAGAGAGGCTTTTCGCAACAAGTTGCGGAAAGGATGTCTCAACACCTGCGAAAGTCATCCGCAGGGGTCTACCAGGCAAAGTGGAGAGTCTTCTGTGGTTGGTGTCGTGGGAGGGGTATCTCTCCCCTTGATGCCACTATTCCAGCAATAGCGGAGTTTCTCGTGTATTTGCGGGAGGAAATGTGCCTTTCGGTCTTGGTGGTGAAAGGCTATCGCTCAGCCTTAAGCCTAGCCTTCAGGCTGAAAGGAATAGACATTTCCTCCTTGCTGGAACTTTCCTTACTCATATGAAGCTACAAGCTTACCTGCCCTCAGTCGGAAATGAGACCTCCTTGGAACGTCGTTCGGGTCCTCAGGGCTCTGAAGAGACCCCTTTCGAACCATTACGCCAGGCTTCTGACCAACACCTGACTTGGAAGACGGTATTCCTGCTCGCTCTGGCTTCGGCCACGCGGGTCAGTGAACTTCAGGGTCTCTCATACGACATCGCCAATCAAAGGGGATAGGGAGAGGTAACGTTCAGGTTCGTCCCTGAGTTTGTTGCTAAGACTCAAAACCCCGGAGTGCCGGACCCACGGTTCGACTCCTTCAGGGTTAAGAGTCTCCATTTCGTAACAGATGACCCAGATCATCTGTTACTTTGCCCAGCAAGAAGTCTGAGGCGTTACCTGAAGAGAACAACTGCAGTCCGTCCCTGCGTGCAAGCTCTGTTTGTGAGCAGGGGAAGGACGAAGAGGAGGGACACCAAGAATACCTTCTCAGCCTGGATTCAACGGACCATTCATCTTGCCTTGAATCCAGACCCTCCTCCATCACATCGCCCTAGGGCACATGATGTCAGGGGCATCGCTATGTCCCTAGCCTTCAAGAGAAACTTCTCTGTGACGCAGGTGTTACAAGCTGGGGTCTGGAAGCGTCAAATGACCTTCACAGCCTTGATACTTTTTCTATCGGCCCTGTGGTGGCTGCACAACAGCTGATCTAACCTCAGGCTCCTTAATGGACAAGTAGCAGAAGGTTGAGGGCACTGTTACCCAGTTTTAGTCTGCGTGAATGAAAGAGTATGTGTGGCCCTTATTTCTTTCTTCATCCTCCCCTCTCTTGGGGAATGCAGCATCCTGGGTCTCTGGATAGCTGACCTCAAACCTCTGCAGGTAAACCATGCTTCCTTGTGTTCCTAGTATTAAGAATAATACTGTCGCGTCCCCCATACCCTGACGAGGTGGTATTGGGACGTCCTAGCATAGAATTCCATCTAAAGGACTTCAGGTCAACTTCCTAGGATGGGTCACGCTTCATTTTCCACACACAACTTATATAGGCCGCACGTTTCTTGCATAGCAAGAAACTTGTGAGGTGCAGGGACTCTTTTTCTCGAGTGCTGCTCACTCGGATTTTGCGTCCCCGGTTAAGCCAAAGCCAGTAAGGCTGGGGACTTTCCACCCTGCCTAAGGGTAAGTCGCCCTATGTAAATAGCTTGGTTTGTATTTCGGTTACGGAACAAATGACAATTTCGGAGATAATTTGTATTTTTCCTAATCATAAAAACCTTAGCTATTAACACATATTTGCCCACCAGCCCTGTCCCCCAAGACAAGTCCTACCTCTAATTGAAGTGAAGCAGCTCACCAGTGTGTGTGTGGGGGGGGGTAGCTAGCTACCCCTCCCCTACCCCCGTGCTAACTAGCGCGCGAGTAGTTTAACCCTCGTTAAAATCTAATGGCTCGTCATTTCAGCTACACCGAAAGTAAACCCTATGTAAATAGCTAAGGTTTGTATGGTTAGGAAAAATACAAATTATATCCGAATTTGTCATGTTTTGTTTTTATGTCCTTTTTGTCCAAGAGTCCCGCTGCTGATAACTTAAGGAGAAATTGGTCAATTAGAGTGATTCAAGGGTGTGGGAGTTGTTCTTGTGACATTCCGCCACAACACAAATTCACACACATACACACAGATATATATATATATATATATATATATATATATATATATATATATATATATATATATATATATATATATATACATATATATATATATATATATATATATATATATATATATATATATATATATATATATATATATATATATATATATATATATATATAAAGAGAGAGAGAGAGAGAGAGAGAGAGAGAGAGAGAGAGAGAGAGAGAGAGAGAGAGAGAGGGAGAGAGTAATTTGGAAAACCAGCCTATTTTTCTTAACCGAAATTAAAAATAAATAAATAAATTTTATGACCCATGATTTTCCATTTAGTTTCGCGTGATTTTTCATAAAGTTTCCCATGATATTAACAGCATAACTTTGTTGCACATCTATTTACCTTTTTCAAGCAACCTTCAAAAAGCCTTTAATAAGTTGCATCAAAATTGATTTACATGGAAATAGTTTCAATGTGTTCTCTGAAGAGATAACTATAGATAGATATTGCACCATTACTCCAAATCTGGCCTCTTTTTGTCAGTGAATAGTTTGAATCAAATAATAATACAAAATTATTGTTGAAACATTCATAAAATCTCTGCCAAAATATATAAAAAACAAAATCTTAAAAGGAGTCGTGAGAGACTTAGCACTTTGTTGCAAGAGATTGCACGATTTCATTTGACAAATTTGGATTTAAATGTTGAATATAATAATGATAATGAAATAACTTATCAAAGGTTTTAAATCTCCTTTACACCAAATATGCAAAGAATATTTATCACAAGAAAATTACATTGAATGAAATGATGAAACTTTTTTCAAGAAACTAAAATAACAGTTTTTTCTCACAAAATGTAACGTGAATTCAAATTCCAATAAGCCAGCTAAACCATATTTTACATTATAAAAAATGCTATCAACACTTACCTTTTATGTATGAAGTTAGCTTAAGTAGTCCTCACGTTATACAACCAAGCTTGAAGGACAATTATTTCAAGGATAGTGAAACGAACATTGTTCTTGTGTATTTATGATAATGGGAAAAAATCACAAATGTGTTGGTGATTGAGTTCTTAATGAAAAAGTAATTTTCTTAGAAATTGGTTTTATATCTTATTTAGGGATCTACGTTAAAACCTTGATAATAAATAAGCACAAATATAATTTTAACGTGTTTCAAACTAAAATAGAAATGTTTTTCATAGGTAATCACACAAATATAATTTCCAAGTCAAAGTATAGAAAGAGTAATATCTCATTTCAATCTAGACACAGCTCAATTGAGGCACATGAAAGAACCTTAAATATCATTCTATAAACTAATAACTTTCCATAACCTCTTCAAACGTATCCTTCCTTTCTACTGAATTCTAGATTGACAAACAGAACGTTTTAATCTCCTCCTAGCAAAACTCTAACTTTGAAGACGTAGATTCTGAACCTATGACGGGTTGTTACCATTCAGTCAGAATTCTTTAAACTCCTCTTCACCCTCTACTAGTTTGGCTTAAACAAACCGCATCTGAAGCTTCTTAATATCTGAACTTTAGATCCACATACTAATAGTCTGCGATTTTGAGTTAAAAACAAACATGAACTCATGGAACCCTAATGAACATTCCTCTGACTTTGGTGTGTTACATCAGAACTTTTGGAATTCATCTTATCATTAAACAAACATTGAAATGGCCACCTTTTGATGTTTGAACTGCATCTAAATAATGGTTGTAGCATCCAAACTCTTGAAACCCAGCCTTATAAATATATGTGTATACACACACTATCACATCCACACACACACACACACACACACACACACATATATATATATATATATATATATATATATATATATATATATATATATATATATATAGATAAATATTCATGTGTTTCAAAACACACACACACACACACACACACACACATATATATATATATATATATATATATATATATATATATATATATATATATATATATAGTTTCATGTGTGTGAGGGTGTGTATGTGTGTTAGTCTATAAGTATATTTAGAGAGAGAGAGAGAGAGAGAGAGAGAGGGAGAGAGAGAGAGAAATCACAGTAAGTTCACCATACAATTTAGAGTCAAATAGAAATGCTTTTATTAATACAGGGATCAATAGCGAACTCCATCTGTAACCGATACACAAAGGCTCTACCGGATCACTTTAACAACACGAAAATTTAGAATTCACAACATTTCTAAACTAATGTCGTCTCTGGCAGCTCTAGTTTATATGCATAGCTTGAGTATATATAATTCATTCTCACATATTCAGTTGCAATTCTTGCTACGTCGTTAGCATATGTTTATGAGAATCGATGATGTGTCCAGCCTTGACACGAAAGGGTTCGCTTTATTTACTAGCAACAAATACGTCTTTGGATCTTAGTAAAAGAATTTGGAACACTAAATTGCCACGAGCGAGATTATTAAACGATATGATTTCTGTGAAGTACAATGAACAAAATTTGCTATCAGGGATAGATAAAGAATTCTATCACTGAGTTTACTGGGAAGTCAAATGTTTTCGTAAAAGAAAAAAAAAAATTCGAAAAGAATTTATTGCTTTCAATGTTTTGCGTTTTCTTTGTGCTTTGACTTCATGTCTATAGTAGGCTCGAGAGCTTTTAAATATGCGGCCCTGAGACTATACAATAGGCTCCCATGAGACATCCGAATAATTTAAGATATTAAGGCTTTGAAGAGGAAACTGAAGACTTTCTTATTCCACCAGTGTTTTGACAGTGATAATCAAACAGAAAGAGAACAAAACGCACTGTGAAATGTTAAACGCTCCTGAATGAACATCATAAAACGACCGTGGGGGTCCTGTAGAGAGTAGGTTTCCCCTGCTATACAGGACTAGATAGGCAGCCATTAAAATAAGTAAGTAGCTTTCTATGTATCATACTTTGGATTCACGATGAATTTCGAGGCCAAATTCTCACTAAAACTAAAAATGGGCAAACGTTTGAGGCAATATTTGTAAATCTCCCATAAGTCAAATTCTAAATATGCATCTCATAATCATCGCTGGAGTGAACTAGCAACTATAAAATGGCTACCTCATTAAGGCTTTGATTAAATGAAAAAAAAAAAATCTTACAACTCAATCATGCCTGTGAGTTTATTCCATTTTTCTTGTTCAATAGAGAAGGGAGAAGCGAGAATGGATATAGATAGATATAGAGAAATGGTTTCAATGTGAAGAAGATCAAAGAATCAAATATGTCAAGAGATGTGACATTAGGGTAAGAAGTTGCTGGCTTGGCACAAATAATGTGTATTCCTAGTGGTATCCACTCCAACAAATCTTTTGCCACTAGCTTCCAACACGAAGTACTGACGGCTAGATTGAACTGTTCCATCGTACTGGAATCCACCAACTCCCATTTCAGCTGCATTAGCCCAAAACAGATTTCCAGATTTGTTCTTCAGGATGACGGAGAGGGGCCCAGCTGTTGAAGTAGATAAATACCAAGTAGTTGAATAAGTGGAGTTACCCTTTTAGATTACTTTAACCTCCATCACTTTTAAGTGTATCGACTTTATTAAATTACAGAAGTTACTTTATTTGTTGAAGCACTTATGTTTCTTGCTCTCTTGAAGAAACAGATATCCATAAATCTCTTATTGAATAGTTTTTCAATTTAATATAGCAGGAGGTAAGTTAGACTGTTTTACTGGATGGATAATGTCTACGATTCCAAACTAGCCTCTTCAACAGGTCAGGAAACAACAAGGAAGACTTGGAACTCCAGGTTTAAAAAAGGTGAATAGGTATAAGTGTACTGATAGGGACAGATTAAATGCTTCCAGTAGAGAACAAAAAGTAGACAGGATATAAAACTATATTAAAAATATTGTCAGATGTTCAATTTTTATAGTTTACACTTTGTCTCTCTACTTATTTTCTTGTTTTTCATTATATTGAGGCTTTTTTCATTCGTGTTTTAACCTTGCTTATGATGGTAATGATAACAGTAGCAATGATGAAGGTATTAAATGCATGTGGTACTTACAGGTTTTGTCAGAGATGCTTAACAAGACTTCGAGTTCTAGCTTCGTCTTAGAAATACTCTGTCGGAATCCTGGAATTCGACGACACCATTCATCAGAGTACTGTGAGGAGTTCTTTGCATTTGAGACACAGTACAGGAATCCATCGGTCATCAGCCCTTTCACCTTGCACTGGAGGGCAGCTATTTGGAAATAAAAGTTTTTTTTTTTAGTTGAAAAAAAAATATATAGTTTTCTGATATCAAGGCACAAATTATCATTTGATCTCTTGTGTGTGCATGTGTGTGTTGAGTCATTTTTTTTTTAAATTTTGTATATTTTTTACTTAAATGGAAAATCAAAGTGGTTCTTCTTTGGCAAACATAAAAATATGATTTAGAATTATTTTAAAATCTAAAGTAATGTAGTCCAAAGATATTACATATAAAATTAGGGAATGTAGTCAAGAATTAGAAAACTCTAATGCCCCAGATTGAAATATACTGGGCTGAAGAAGAATAACAATAAGAAC
>NC_090758.1:29575063-29580063 GCF_036898095.1 Palaemon carinicauda | reverse complement strand
ATAGCTGTTAAGTAGTATACTTTAAAGCTAGTTGTGGTGTGTGCCGGCCGGCAAAGGCAGGCCGGCACACATCCTCCTATACTGTACTAGTATTCTTCTGTATAGCATATACAGTAAGAAGAAAACTATAGTAAAGGTTTAGGTACAGCACTGTATCTTCTAACACTATTGTGTTTTCTTGCACAGCCCTTTGCTGTTGCCCTCAGATAGGAAGCAGAGTTCTTCCCTGTCTATTATCCAGGATTTTAAAATCATTGCCTAGGTGTGAGCTCCACCTGTTTCCTCTGGAAACCTTGCATTGGTTACTCTAGTAGAGATAAACCATTTTGATTTTATTATCTGGAAGGCTGCAACAATGGGTTGTGAGGGAAACACAAGTGTGTGTCTTTCCTTTATGAATTGTTATGGTATACTATGCATATCCAGTGATACATAGTTCACTTGATACTCATGGAAATTTCTTCTCTTTACAGGAGGACCCTCCGAAGTGCGGAAATGTTTTCTGCAATGTCCGCAGCAAGAACCTCTGCGGACATGAGTGTTGTAGGAGACACGCAGCATGCGCTGTCTCCAAGGATGATCTCCAGTATTGGGACCCTCAGGTATGTACTGTATGCACTAACCTGATTACTGAGGCTTTTGATTCCCCTAGAACGGCGGAATCAAGGGATATAGCTAGGGAAAAGCTTCGTACTTGGGTAAGGGGCTTCAAGAAGAACACCTCTGGCCCTTATCTTCCAAGTGAGAAGATGAGGGCGTATCTTTTTCCCCAGGCATCAGCTGAGGCAGTGATTCCCCAGCCTCAAGAGGAGATCCCTCAAGATCAAGTCCAGGTGGACGAGGAAGTCGCAGATGTGATGCAAGACATCCAGTTGTGTGACAGGATGTCTGACCTGGACGAACGTTTGGAAGAAGACCTCCTGGCAGAAGGTCAGGATCAAGTTCAAACCCCGGATGTCGTAGAGGATGAGGTCGACGAGGTGTCGGCTACTCCGGTTCAGATGCCGGAGCCTATCCCCTCAACATCGGCTGGTCTCCCAGTAGAACTGGGACAGGCCCTCTCTTCGATTGTTGGAATGATCCAACAAATGCAGAAGGAGAATCAGGAGAAGGCGGCTGCAATGGAACTGCGTATGCAGTCCCTAGCAGAATCACATGGGCCCCAGAAAAGGCTCAATGTGAAAGACCTTCCCATATGCTCAGATGCTAACCCATGGAGGTATGCTGAGCACATGCCGATGACGACTGGTAAGATCGTCATCTCGGATAAGCTGGGTTCAGTTCCCCTAGAGGAGGTAGAATTCTGGACCAGCAAGGCATCATATCCGGACTGCTATGTCCGGCTGAGAAAAGAACCAGCTTCAAGGGAGGAGACAGAGCCGAAGGAGGTCATTATTATGGACCACGCTAAGGCTCAAGCCCTACTTTCATCCTCGATGAAAGAGAGGGGCTTCTCGAATTCGAAGGTAGCTGCATTGAGCAAGAAGCTCCCTTCTTTTGTGTCCTCTCCTGATAGAGCCTTCCCCTTTTTACAAAAAGGGTTTGCGGCTGTCCTAAAGGCAGTCGAGGCCGGCAAGCCTTGCCCCTCCCTGGAGGAGTGTAAACCCTTGTCGCTGGCTCTGCCTATGGACCACAAAGACTGGAAGGATGTCCATCTGACATTCTCAGTGGGAAAGTTGGAGGCTGATATTGCCGGACGGCAATTCGGCGAGGACCTCCCCAAGCTGTCCGAATCTCTTTTACGAAGAGAGTTCGAGACCAAAGAAAGACTGGCTGCCTCAATGTCTCATCAGACCACTCTTGAGACAATGGCAAGTGACCCTAAGGTCCATGAAATGTTCATGGTAGTGGCTAAGTCTCACCTAGCCACAGTGACGAAGGACCTTTATGGCTTCATCAAGGCAAGGAGAGCTTGCAGGGAGTTCGTGTTCACCAGGGCTTCGGTGAGACACGAACCAAGGAAATTAATCTCCTCCAACATTTGGGGAAAAGACCTTTTCCCTACCGATGTGGTCAAAGAGGTTGTTGATAAGGCCGCCGTGGAGAATAGAAACCTTCTCCAGAAGTGGGGCCTGGCTATCAAAAGAAAATCTTCCCCGGATGAGGGTCCTCAATCAAAGAGGAAGAATATAAGGACTAGGCTACCATCTCGGCCAGCCAAGCCTTATAGACAGCAACAGCAACTGCAATTGCCTTTGCCTCCAGTGCCCCAGATGGTGGCACAAACCCCGACTGCCTTTCAGTGGGTACCCCAGGCTGTGCCAGGTCAATCAACCACATTCGCCCCAACGTTCGAAGGACAGTCTTCTTCCTTTCGTGCAAAACCTACAGGAGCAGCCAGAGGCTCGTCTAGGCGCCCCTCAAGGGGAAGGGGATTCAGAGGTGGTCGTGGTCAGGGAGGCAAGACCTCAGGACGGCAGTCCAAGTGAAATGATTCCGGTAGGAGGGAGACTGATGAAATTTTGGGATCGCTGGACCTTCGATCCCTGGGCCCAAAGCCTACTCAAGAATGGACTGGGTTGGAGCTGGTACAGCACTCCACCCCCATGCCTTCGGTTTTTCCAACACTCCACCCCCGTTTTGGAGGAGTACGTTCAAGAACTGTTGGAGGAAAATGTGATCCGAAAGGTGAAGTCCATCAAATTCCAAGGGAGGCTGTTTTGTGTTCCCAAGAAAGACTCGGAAAAGCTCAGAGTCATTCTGGACTTGTCACCACTCAGCAAGTTCATAGTGAATTGCAAATTCAAGATGCTAACACTGCAACACATAAGGACCTTACTGCCCAAGAGGGCATACTCAGTCTCTATAGACTTGTCAGACGCCTATTGGCACATTCCAATCAGCCGTCGACTCTCCCCCTACCTAGGGTTCAGACTACAACGGAAACTGTACGCCTTCAGAGCCATGCCATTCGGGCTAAACATAGCCCCAAGGATTTTCACGAAGCTTGCGAGCGCAGCTCTCAAACAATTACGCCTAAAGGGAATTCAGGTAGTAGCCTACCTGGACGACTGGCTGGTGTGGGCAGCATCCGAGACCGAATGCTTGCAAGCTTCCAGTCAGGTGATCCAGTTCCTAGAGTACCTAGGCTTCAAGATCAACAAGAAAAAGTCTCGACTTTCTCCATCCCAAAAGTTCCAGTGGCTGGGAATCCACTGGGACCTTTTGTCACACAGTTTCTCCATCCCGACGAAGAAAAGGAAGGAGATAGCGGTCTCTGTCAAGAGACTTCTAGATTCCGAAAGGATATCAAGACGCGAACAGGAGAGGGTCCTAGGCTCTCTCCAGTTTGCTTCAGTGACAGACCCAGTGCTAAGAGCACAGCTAAAGGATGCAACCGGAGTTTGGAGAAGGTATGCATCAAACGCGCGAAGAGACCTGAGAAGACCAGTGCCGCCTCGGCTACGTACTCTTCTCAGACCTTGGTCCCAAGCCAGACATCTAAAGAAGTCGGTTCTTCTTCAGCCACCTCCCCCGTCGATGACGATTCACTCAGACGCCTCAAAGGAGGGATGGGGAGGTCACTCTCATCGGAAAAAAGTCCAGGGGACTTGGTCCAAGCTATTCAGGACCTTTCATATAAACTTTCTAGAAGCTATGGCAGTGCTCCTTACCTTAAAGAAAGTCTCCCCGCGTCACTCGATCCACATAAGATTGGTGACGGACAGCGAGGTGGTTGTGAGATGCTTGAATCGACAAGGGTCGAGGTCACCACCTCTCAACCAAGTGATGTTAGCCATTTTCCGATTGGCGGAAAAGAAGAAGTGGTACCTGTCGGCAGTTCACCTTCAAGGAGTCCGCAATGTGACAGCGGACGCTCTATCCAGGTTCACAAGAAGTTGCCCCTGTACGTGTCCCCGTACGAGGACCCCTTAGCGGAAGCAGTGGACACAATGTCCCTCGACTGGAACAGATGGTCCAGGATTTATCTGTTCCCTCCTCACAACCTTCTGTTGAGGGTCCTCAACAAACTGAGATCCTTCAAGGGGGTAGCGGCAATAGTGGCCCACAAGTGGGCGAACAGTATGTGGTTCCCCTTGGCGTTGGAACTACAGATGAAGTTCGTGCCGCTACCACATCCAGTTCTTACCCAGCGAGTCCAGAAGTCGACTGTCTGCGCTTCATTACAGAAAACCCAGACCCTGCAGCTCATGATTTTCTCGCCCTAGCGGTGAGAAAGCGTTTCGGGATTTCGAAAGCCAGCATAGACTTCCTAGAGGAATACAAGTGCAAATCGACTAGAAGGCAATATGAGTCATCTTGGAGAAAATGGGTGGCCTTTGTAAAGGCAAAGAATCCGGAGGAGATCTCAACAGACTTCTGCTTATCTTTCTTCATCCACCTCCATGGCCAAGGGTTGGCAGCTAACACGATTTCAGTGTGTAAATCTGCTTTGATGAGACCCATTTTATTTGCCTTCCAGATCGACCTAGCTAACGAGATCTTTAATAAAGTTCCGAAAGCCTGCGCTAGGCTCAGACCTTCAGCACCTCCAAAGCCCATCTCATGGTCTTTAGACAAAGTTCTTCATTTCGCCTCCCTGTTGAGCAATGAAGAATGTGCGTTAAAGGATTTGACGCAAAAAGTTATTTTCCTATTTGCACTCGCGTCCGGGGCCAGGGTTAGTGAGATCGTAGCCCTCTCGAGAGAGGCAGGTCGTGTTCAGTTCCTGGATGGGGGGGAGCTGAACCTGTTTCCGGATCCTACGTTTCTCGCCAAGAATGAGTTACCCACCAACAGGTGGGGTCCCTGGAGAATCTGCCCTCTGAAAGAAGATGCATCTCTATGTCCAGTAGAATGCCTAAAGGTCTATCTTCGTAGAACTTCAGACTTCAAGGGTGGTCAACTATTCAGGGGAGAAACATCAGGCTCAAATTTATCTCTGAATCAACTCAGAGCGAAAATCACATATTTTATTCGCAGAGCGGATCCTGACAGTACACCCGCAGGTCACGATCCGAGGAAAGTTGCCTCATCCCTAAATTTCTTTAATTGTATGG